>NC_079403.1:20119689-20232189 GCF_029220125.1 Pseudoliparis swirei
CAGGTGGAGTTCAACAGCGTCTGGATGTGATGCGTAACTTAAACACACAACAAGGTATTGAAACAACTTATTTATTGGCTATATCTTTTAAACAAGTGCATATTTCTCCCAACACATGACGAATTTGTCCCAGCTCTCTTGCAACCTTGTGTACAAAGCAAGTGTGTCCCTCTGATTCTGCAGGACTGCATCTGTGAGGACACGGCCGCTGCTGGAGGGCTGCGCAGGAGGTGCTGTGGCGACGCCGGGCCCGGGGCTCGAGGTGCCGTGCCCGTGGAGGCAGGAGGTGCCGTGCCCGTGGAGGCAGCGGGGCTCGAGGCACGAGGTGCCGTGCCCGTGGAGGCAGCGGGGCTCGAGGCACGAGATGCCGTGCCCGTGGAGGCAGGAGGTGCCGTGCCCGTGGAGGCAGCGGGGCTCGAGGCACGAGGTTCCTCGCGAGGTCCTCCTACCCTGGTGGAACCAGCATCTTGTTAATTCTTTTTTCTTAATAAAGTTATGATTTGTTTTTCGAAATACACGTATTGTTTTATTTACATACCAGCAGATATCACACAACTTGAATACATTTGGTTTACTCTCATTTCAAACACGGGTATATAAATGTGGTTACCTAGTTCAGTCGGTGCAACCTTAACATCAGTGTCCCCATCTGCCTCCGTCACCACTCCACTCAGCAGGGACTCGCCGATTATACCGGCCAGCCTTTCATCCATAGGGGTGAGCTCCGGTGCTCCTGTTCCCCCTCCCGTGGCACACACACTGCCTGTGTGATGCCAGGCGTTTTTTGGCGTCCACCTTAATGTCGGACCACTTCTTTTTGATTTCCGCAACAGTGCGACCCTGTGCTGATGCAGCGTTGACAGCATCTGTCACATGCTGCCACTCTCTTGCCTTTTGGCATTTGTTACGCCAATGCTATGGCCACCAAACAAAATGTGTTGCCTCGTCTCGATTTCTCCGACAAGGATTTCTACTTCACAGTTGTTAAAGTTTCTTTTTTTGCCTCTTTTTTCCTTGTTTGCCATGTTCGATGTAGTTTGTGTGTAGTTTGATGAATATTCATTATGGGCGTATCAATGACTATTTATGGGCAAATATGGGTGTGACGGGAAGACCGCAAAAGCTGCTCCGCATTTCAAGTTGATTGTGATTTATAAAGGGAAACCGGCGTAGGATGTGCGGTACGCACTTCCCTCGCATTTACGCAAGGTTTTATGAATGGGAAAATGGCGTAAATTTTTTGTACCTATTTTTTTGCTTTCTACTACGTAAGCAACCTTCCTACGCAAATCCTACGCACGCCGTTATGAATGAGGCCCCTGAATGTCCACTTAGAAGGTTGTCATGATATACTTGAAGTATCTGGAACAAGACTGAGGAATGTAAAGGCGATAGTGGAATTGTTTTTTTCCGATAGACTTTTTCTTCGAAGGTAATACAATCCTGTTAAAAAAATGTGTCTCCTTCAGCTAGCTGAATCAGGATTTTCTCCACTTTAGGATCTTTATGCTGTTCTTCAGATATTCTCTCCAGCAATATAGCGATAGTTTTCTCGGCTTTATTTGAGTAGAGGCAGCAGCTGTGTAGTGGACATCTTGGAAAGAGCATCTGGAGCACAATTTAGTCTTCCTTTCCTGTATTCCACAATAAAGTCAAACCTTTACAACCTTAGTGCCCATCTGATCAGACGACTTGTAGTCTTTGTCGAAGAAAGAACCCATTTCAAGGCAGAGTGATCTGTGATGACAGTAAAGAGCTTGGTTTCGAGATAATGTTTCCATTTCTCTAGAGCCAATATGATGGCTAGACATTCCTTTTCCGTTACGGAGTAATTTATTTCAGCTCTGTCGAGGGTTTGACTGCCATAAACAAGAACTTCTTCCACTCCATTTACGGTTCTCCGTGTCAATACGGCTCCAAGACCAACATCACTGGCATCCGTATGGACCAGGAATGGTAGATCAGGATTTGGGTAACCCAAGATAGGTGGTGAGATCAAGCAGGATTTCAGTAGTTCAAAGGCCTGTTGACATGGTTGGTTCCAGATAAAAGGTCTTCCCTTTTTATTTAGGTCATTCAGAGGCTGAGCAATTTTTAAGAAATCGGGTACAAACTTGTGGTACCATCCAACAAGTCCCAAGAACCTCTGAACTTTAGTGAGGTTTTTCGGCACTGGATAGGAACGAATTGCCTCAACTTTATCGGGATCAGCACTGACTCCTTTAATCTGTCCAAGAAATCTTATTTCCTGCATGCAGAATCTAAACTTCGAGGTTTATGGTGAGATGAGCTATACAGTCGATCCATCACAATCCGTAGACGCTCAAGATCAGTGGTCCCCAAACTATGGCCCGCGGGCCGGATTCAGCCCGCCTCCACATTTGGACCGGCCCCCTGAACAATACCAGAGACGCGTTCCGATTTATTATTTTTTTTCACCTGACCCGCTGCCGTTGAGATTGCAGTGAGACGCGGAGAAAATGTGAAGTGGTGCTCTTCGCAATAAAACATCTCTGATGGGACGTGTCGAGTCTCGGCCAATCGGCGTTCAGATGTCCACAGCGTTTGAGAAGTTAGGTTAGCTTGAATGTTAGTCCGCTACATCTACTGCTGTCACGCTGTACGGTGTAGCAATATTAACGAAGTACCCGTACGTTAAAAACGATGTGATTTAGCATATTTTTTAGTATCAATACTTCATTAAAAGAGCGCACGATCAGAGCGCACACGCTGCTCCGCTCCGTTAAATGCTGTCTGCGAGTGCCATTCACACTGGTTCTAAAGAGAGTAGGGGAGGAGGTACAGAACTTATTAGGGAAAGTCTTCTGACTGGAGAGTTCGTGGTCATTTGGCTGTTTGTCTGGTTGTTACGCTCTCTATTCTGTGGTAGGGTAGCATTGCCTGGCTGGAATGGGTAGGAAATAGGGGGGTTGGAAATAAAACTATATGATTTATCAGACACATTTATTACCATTCCGACATCAGAAATGAAGGAAGGCCCAAGGACCATGCCATAGGCTAGAGCTTTTGGCCCAAGTACAGCAATAGGGAGAGTGGAAACGTTCCCTTGAACATCCAAAGAAAGGGTCCCCCATCCAATAGGGTTAGCTGTTTCTCCATTAGCCAGATACAAAGGGCCTTCTTCCCATGGTTGAATTTCCGCTTTTGTTCCTGTTATTTACATCCAGAGATATTCATGAATGAGGGTGTAACTTGCTCCTGTGTCAACTATAGTTTTTCCACCCCATGCACCTGTGGAAACTGGTACAAGTAGCTGCGTTGGACCCTCATTTATGAATATCTCGACAAGTTTCTGTCGGTATACACCAGTCCTTTATGCACCATTCTCTTGTGCACTACCATTTCATCTGGTGCTTTTTTTGTGCAGACAAAGGTACTCTTCTCATCAGAAGTGGTATCTGTCACTTCCCCATTGTCCAGAACAGTTGTGTCTTTAAATGTTCTGTATCTTTTTACTCTTTTGTCATTTGTCATCTCCAAACATAACTCATTTACTTGCTCCCTTACTGCATGCCTGGAAGTTGAGAGGTATTGCTCTGTGCAACATGAATTTGTACACAATCTAGAGAGCTACACACTTAGTCCCATAAACCAGTTTCAACAGCCCACCATTTGCATTTTCAAATACAAATGCTGAGTGTGCCCAGAGTGGCCCCCATAATTTCACAGACTTTGCAAGGTGAGTTAACAGATGTACATTAAATGTCATTGACACTTCTCCATACAGCAACTGAAACCAGCATGTTATCTGCTTTGTTTATGTCTTGGAAGGTGGCATTCTCTTTCAAAAGATATACTGCTAACACCGGAAGGCCTAGGTGCTTCAGATAGCATGGCTGAAGTACATCATTCAGGACAGGCAAGCTGTAAAACAGAAGCCATGTTCGCCACTCGGAGGCTTTCCACTGCCTGAGCTCTGCGGTATTCGAGTTATCAGATGTGTTGGCTTTATGCCCTTCATTTTGTTTTCTACCACCCTCATAGTGGAGCCATTCCCAATGTAGTAGGGCTGGTCACTGTTGTTTAGAAGGAGATCTGATGACACCAAGTAACACAGCATGTATATGTTGGAGTTGGACAGCGACACACCACCTGGGCGGCACTCACGGGAAGAAAGAGCGGTAGACTTCTACGTTACATCTATAAAGCGTTTATTCAAAATCAGGATACAAACAGACAATCATGCGCATGGACCCCAATCCAGAGCTGTCACAAATGGCCCCAGCGCTGCAGAATGGATGCTGAGCAGAGCTCGCACGGCCGTTGAAATAATCAACAGGGACAGTTCTGATTGGTCAGGAGTAAAGAGGGCGGTGTTTTCTCATTAGGTCTTGTTCCTCTGCTTCCGCCGTTGTCGCTCCTTCATTGGTTCTTCTCGGCCCGCCAATGAGAGCATATGTTGTGAAAATGTGAGAAAGGAAGATGGAATTCACATGTAGCTTCCTTGACTGAGCTGGGGAGTTTTCTAAGATAATCTTATCTCTTCCGAGGTGGGACGAACTGTTTCTAGAAGGTCGTTCCCAGGATTTTTACAAAGGGCCAGTGTCGGTGTGCGTGTGTGTGTGTTGGGTCAGAGGGCTGTGGTTGAATCCGGATATTAATTGTCAAAGCTGGACCTTTCCTTATCTTATCTGCACTCAGTAGTTGTCTCTGTGGCTCTCCTGTTCATGTGAGCATGAGTGTTGCTTTGTTCTATTCAAAACTAGGGTGAGCGTTGGTGCATAAAGTTCTTTCGTGTGTCACTGTTATCTTCTTTGATTAGTTCAGGCGCTGGACTGCCCTGCTAGAGTTTCAAACCTTCCACAGTGATTTTCCACTTTCCACATAACATTTATGCAAACAATACTAGGCTATGCTAAGCTATAATATATATTCTTTACACATATAGTCTAGAACAAAGCCCCACACTATATTTAAAAAAGGCATGTTGATGAGTGGTGATGGACCTTTCACTCCTGACACTTTTGTTTTGTGCTACTGCCTGCTCCATATCTGCCAGCACTTGTTTTGCTTCTCTGTCAGGATATTCAGTGCCAGTCACAGTATACTTCACTGTTTAGTCTAGAGTACCAGGATGTAAACAGGAACCACAACCAAAGTACCCTCTAAACTGTGTTGTGTTTCGCATGGTTGGTCTTGCTTTTGAGTCTACACAACAACATAGTCCAACAACTTTACTATTTACACAGTTTCCATTTTCTCTCCAGCATACACCTTTGGATGCCAGTGTTTTGGCCTGTTCAACAAAAGGTCTGAGAAAAATGGACATGACGGGTTCGTGAGCCCCAAACCACAGACCTGCAAGTACTACATTGTTAAATCTCATTTTGGGAGGTGTTAATATTAATCTGAATTATTGAGTTGAGACTTGATGAATGATGTGATGGAGTCTGATTGTCTTATGTGTGGGGGGAGGGAGTTCCAGAGCCTGGGTGCTGAGCAGCTGAAGCCTTGGGCACCCATGGTACTGAGGCGTGACTTTGGGATTGTTAGCAGTCCAGAAGAGGATGAGCGGAGGGTGCGGGAGGCAGTGTATTCCTGAAGGAGGTCGTAGAGGTAAGTGGGGGCTAGATTGTGGAGAGCTTTATAGGTGAGGAGAAGGTTTTTGTAGTCAATGCGGCATTGTACAGGGAGCCAGTGAAGTTGGATGAGTACAGGAGTGATGTGGTCCGACTGGTACAGGTGATGATCCGGGCGGCCGAGTTCTGAATGATTTGCTCTGTTGATGAGTTTGGTGGGGAGTCCGGCGAGGAGGGCATTGCAGTAGTCGATGCGGGATGTGACAAATGAATGGACCAGGATTTTGGTGCTGGACTGGGTCAGTGATGGGCGGAGTCTGGAGATGTTGCGGAGGTGGAAGAATGCAGTCCGGGTGATGTTTTGAATATGGGGTGCAAATGAAAGGGTGCTGTCCAGAATGACGCCGAGGCTCTTGACTTGGAGGGAGAAGGGTATCCGTCGAAGATGATTGGTGGAGCTGTTGGATGATGTTGGGATTTGGTAATGATGGATTTGGAGCCGATGAGCAGGGCCTCAGTTTTATTGCCATTTAGCTTTAGGAATTTCCTGCTCATCTAGCTCTGGATGGCATCAAGGCAGGTGATGGGGGAGGTAGAAGGGATGGCAGAGGTCGGTTTAGAGGAGATGTAGACCTGTGTGTCATCGGCGTAGCAATGAAAATGGACCCCATGGTGACGGAGAAGTGTGCCCAGGGGGAGGAGGTAAATGGTGAAAAGAAGGGGACGCAAGACTGACCCCTGGGGCCCTCCCAGTGAAACACCCGAACACCCAGACTTGTGGTTCCTTAGTTGCACGAATTGTTGGCGGTCACTGAGGTATGATGTGAAACAGGAGAGTGCAGCGCCAGTGATTCTAATGCCAGCCAGGCCGTCCAGGAGCAGAGGGTGCGAGATGGTATCAATTGCTGCGCTAAAGTCGACGAGGCTGAGAATTGTAAGGAGTCCGGAGTCAGCTGCATGGAGGAGGTCGTTGGTGATTTTGACCAGGGCTGTTTCAGTGCTATGTTTTGGACGGAAGCCCGATTGGAAGGGTTCATGGAGGTTGTTTGTGTCATGGTGGGACTGTAATTGCACTGCAAAAATTCAGCCTCCAAAAACAAGGAATAAAATGAGGGAATATTACTTGAAATAAGCCAAATTATCTGCCAACAGGAAAATTTGACTTATTTTTTTAATATGTTGGAAAATGGGCTTAAATTCAGCAAATGCAAGTACCATCATCTTGCAATATATGTTAGGCAATATATCTTCAAATAAGTAATGTTACACTAAAAACAAGTATATTTGTCTTGATACCGAGAAAATATTAAAGAATAGTTTTCTCAATATGTAGGACGTTTTCTTGAATTTAGCATCCAATGCTCTTGCAATATTCTTAAAATACCATGGAATGTACAGAGAAAAATACCATAATAGCTTGAAATCAGTAATCTGAAGATACATGTAATATAACTACTCGAAGGCTTGCTTTAATGCATTTCCTTTCACTTCTTTATTGTTTTTTAAAACCAAAGTAGATCTTTTTCAAGGGTAAAAAACACAGCAATGTGTCATAAAAGTAAAGTAATAAAACATACAACATTAATCTCTAAAATGCAGAGGAACGGAAGTAAAACTCTTCATCTAACAGTTCTCAATCAACAGATCTGCCATACACTGTTAAACAATAGTATGCAATCCTTTTCAGAAATAAACTTTTTCCACTCGGCCATAGCCTTTTTATATGAAGATGTCATGTCTCTGTCGTGGATAGTGTCCAAGACAACTTCTGTCTCCAGCACAGAGGAGTATTGCTATGCACTTAGGATAGGTAAAGTGAAAGGATGTAATAACACGCCATAACATACATCAGGCTGGCATAGATGTCCTCTTTTGGAAAGGTCAGCACAGGCATGGTTCCAATGGCCAGTATGCAGCTGGTTTCGCAGACAATGACGACAGGGCTGAAGAGTGGTCTTGCCTGAAGAAAGCTGTGAGGGTCTTCTGTAGATTGGAACAAAAAGAAGGGGAAAAAAAGAAATATCACCATTAAAAACAATTCACTCCTTGTACACTCTGCTCCTATGGTCGCAGATCTGTCCCGCAGCATTGGGTAGTACTCCACTAGACGCTTTGCCATTACAGTGAGTTCCTGGCTGCATGGATAGTTGAAGACATCCACTGCTGCTCTCTTAATTGAAATCATGCTTGTTACTGTATTCCTGATTTATCGACAGCAAAGATCTTTGGAAATAATATGGTCTTCTTCTTCTCCAGCACGCTGTTTTTCAAAAAAGGTGGTCCTTGATTGCTCCAACTTTGTATCTGTGGATAAGACATACTGTGGGCTGACAAGCTGTACAATTCGGCTGGCACCATGTTGGTCTCTTGGGTTTCGAGAGGGGAGGGTGGTGGTGGAGAAGGGAGTTGGAGGGGTGGAAATGGGGCTGAAATCACAGATGCCAGAGGAGGTACCAGTCTGCTTCCTGACCCTGTGTAAGACATACATTATTTAATTGTAATTTCAAGGTAAAGAACACAACACTGTAACAACAACCAAACACCAGAAACGCCTCCATCTTTAGATAAAAGGAACAATGGCCAGCAAATGCTTCCTTGATAACAATAACAGTCACTGCTTGGTTAAATGTCTCCCAAATGTTAAACTCTAACATTAACTCATTTTCATCATGAGTAACACTCCAAATTGTTCTCCTTCTGAAAAAGTGTTCTGATCCAGGAAAGAGGCCACGCAAGTATTCCTTAGAAAGGCTGTACAGCATGTCAGTGCCTATATTAGCAGCTGAAAAACACATTTAACCGCATGGTAAATACTTCATTTATTAGCAATATATAGTTCATAAATGCAAAGTGTCAGGTTAATATTTTGCCAATTGTATATTACATGTCATTTAGCTGACGCTTTCATCCAAAGCGACTTCCGTATACATTGTGTATATCCAGTACATCAGTAGGATTGTGCAGAGTAACAGTCATCTTAGTTTTGTACAGGTGAAATTAAAAGCACCAAGGAAATTAATTAGGGCTGCATGTTTATAGTAGAGAACAATACAAATATCTCTAATCTCATAGACATAACATTGGGCTATAAAAGTGATTCATTTTAAAAATCTTACTATAATTACACTAACAATTTTAGCTCTGACAAAGATGGTTTAACTTAGTTTCAGGACAGTTATTTAACATTTTAAAAGCACAAATAAGGATTTATTTTTATTTAACAAATTAAACAGTAGAATATTGTAAAATAACTTTTCGCCTGTGAAATGCTGATGCCTGCAGCTTGGTTTTGTCATTTATTTAATTATAACATCCAAAAGCAGCTCAAAAGTCACATTTTAATCTAATTGAATTGGTCAAAAACTGCTGCAAGATGATGGCGGCGACATAGAAACACCTTACAAGCCTGAGTCTAGCATCTACAGTGCAGGTTATGAGACGTTAGCATACTGTTTGTCTGCCCTTTCCAGGTAATACAGGAATGATGTTTAATGCACCATGGCTGATAACGTTAACAAAAAAATTAGTCTATCAGTAAGTCTAGTTAAATCATCAATGTTGACGTAACTTTAAACAGTGAAACCCTCAATATTGTTAGCATTAAAGTTGCGTCAACAGAAAGGGCGGGAAGGATGCAAAGCTAACTTAAGTTAAATAATTGATTGTTTTAAAGTGCAATTGAGCAATTCATTACTGACAGTTTCCTGCAATAAAGCAATATAAACCAAAGTTAAATGTTTGAAACGGATCGCCCTTCCTGCATTTAACTGCTTACAGTCAACATTAACTTAATAGCTAACGTTAGTTAGCTCAAATTAGCATGCTATTATGAAATTAATGTTAGCTTGATAAGAAGAGGTAGACATGCACTAACAAATTAACATTACCTTTAAATACTCCGGTTGCTACATGATCCATGCCCGGATATGTGGCATCGAAATCATCTTTATCCATGGCGTTGTTGTTCTTGACACAACTAGTCACAGACACCTCTTTCTCTTTGGTTGGCCCTGGCTGCTTCTTTCCTGTGGCAGGGTTGTGGCTTTTGTCACCCCACACCTTTCCATTGCTTCAATAATCGGGGTGTGCAGTTGGGGGCAGCCTTTGTTTGCTCTTTCGTCTTGATCCGGGTTAGCCAGCAACACTTGCTTGTACCTGTGGAGTGCAGATCACCACGGATCGCTTTTGTTTATACTTGCCATTAAATACTGTTAAACTTGATTCATAGCATTCTAGTCCTGATTTCCATCGAGCGCCCCTGGCCTGGTCTTTATATTCTTATTCAGACACATGCACAGATAGACCCCTAGTGGTGCTCAAGCACCTGCCCTTTTGCCCTGGATGAGAAAAGTGCCCCTTTTTCTGGAGATAAATTTTTTCTTCATTAATAAGAATTTACGAATAAAAATTAGTCTGTCATCAATTCCCCCTAAATGTGTTTGGATATCTGACGAGGCATTTATTTGAGTTCTTGTAAGAATTTCGCCCCGACAGGCTCTGCGGCGCTCACGAGCCCCCGCCGCGCCCTTCCCTCCTCCTCCTCCACTTAGGCCACGTTTACACATAGCAGGGTATTTACAGAAACAAATATTTCTGCCCCTCCGTTTTCAAAAATAACGTCGTACACACAAGGTCGTTTTCAAAAAAGTTTCTGTTTATATGAACCCGCATAAATACGCCCCCGGGCGCCATCATAACTATGCCAAACCTGTAGTCGGCAGTGTAACGAGAAGGATAAACACATGCAAACCAATCAGAATTCTCAAGACTCGAGACCTCCGAGGAGTATCCTCCTGTCAAGGAGGAAATAACTCGGGCGCACCTGACAACGAAAATGAAGGCAGTCGACACTGGACGTAGGAGCCAGTGTTGCCAGGTCCGCGTTTTCCGCAGAATTGGGCTACTTTTGAAGTGTTGCATGGTTGAATTTTTTGTCCGCTGGTTCGGGTAGACCTATTTTGCATGCAAATTACATGACTATCTTTAAATAAAAATCCATATTTTAAATGAAATAATTTATTTATACACAAATCCTACCAAACTGACTCCAGATCAGCACGTGCACACATGGACATTGGACATGTCCACATACACACACTTTAAAAGCAGTGTATATGGTTTGGCACGGGCATATTTTGAGTTCTGATATTGGGCTGGTTTTGTCACAGACCTGGCAACCCTGGTACGAGCGGCCAAACTAACTGTAAACATAGGACGCTCACATGACGTGAAGCATTTTTAGTCGCATACTGTGACGTTTGACAACCTAAAACTCCGTTTGACCTAGTTCACACGCAAACACAAAAACGGAGTTTTCAGAAATCTCCACTTTGGCCGGAGTTTTTAGAAATGATCGTTTTCCGTGATAAAACCTCCGTTTTTGTGTAAATGAAAGGCCAAAACGCATGAAAATATATGCGTTTTCCCATCGTGTAAACGGGGTCTTAGTGCTCGCGCAGTGGGCCACGGCAAAAGGGTGCACCTCCTTCTCCTCTGACCCGCAGCATCAGACAGACGGGTCATGACGGTGTTTTTCCCATCTAGCTCAGCGGAAGTTCAGACAGGAAGACATTCGGTACAGCTGGTTCATTCACAAACAGTCACGGGCTGTGTCTACTACCGCTCACTTTACGAAGTACACTGCATTGCAGTGCGTCGCTGATAAGTGCTGTCTCAAATGGAACACTTAACCGTTAACCACTTGGCGGAAGTGACGAACGCAAATCTGTTCACGGCACCCGCAAAATTAAGCCGGGAGTGACGTATGCAAATCTGCTTGCGATACCCCTGACAAAATGAATGCACTTCTTGCCCTCTTGTTGTCCCTTGTTTACCCCTTTCTCCACCCCATGTGGAAACTGCGATACCTCCACAATCGCGGCAGGAGCCTCCGCCTTCTGGCTGAAGTCGAGATGGTAAATGTACATTTAATTGTGTGATTTTGCCTTACCTTCACAGCATAGCTTCATGTAGTAGTTGCAATTAAATTCTCCTAGCTAGGTATGCTAAATTCTCAATTATCTTTTTTGTCAGAAGTAGCCTTCTTCTTTGCAATCCACATACACACCATATGGAAATAAAACATGACAAATCTGTACATGCTTGTCCCTAGATTCCAATTAGTTTTAAGAATTATCCACTGAAATGATAGGCATCATCTGCTTGAATTCACACAGTAATAGGCCTACTTTGACTGACTACTTTTATAAACATCTCTGTTGTAGTGAAGTTTACCCTGATACAGGAATCAATGAGCAATTGAACACACAGGCATATTAATTATTGTTACAAACATGCATCAATTCTAATATAAATCAGAAAACGCAATAAATGACTACAAAACCTCAATGACATTTTATTGATAAAATGACTTTCATATTAATATAATCTCCCCTCCCCACACTACAGCAGCCACCCAGTCCGCGCTGCCGTATCAATGTTACAATGCCACTGCTGGCGTTGTATTTTGATGGCCACAGTGACATGAGGGTGGACTTCAGGCTCACCCGAGAGTCATTCAACGCCCTCATGGCTGTGCTGGGCGCTGACTGTGACTACGGTTTGAGCCCCGAGATCTCCTGTCTAGTTTTTATTTTTTGGCTTGCCAGCGCCACCTCCTATCGGGTGGTGGCCAGGGCCTTCGACATGCCCCGGGCCACCGTTCACCGGCTGGTGCACAGGATGAGTGGGCAGATCGCTGCGCTCCTGTACACCGTTGTCCGCCACCATACAGGAGAGGAACTCCCACGCCTAGGTGCCCGCTTCGCCCGTTTAGCTGGGTCGGCAGCCTTCAGCAGAGTGGTGGGGGCTATTGATGGCTGCCACGTCAGAGTGAAGCCCCCAGCGGAGGATGCTGCCTGCTATTTCAACAGGAAGCTTTTTCATTCCATCCAGCTGCAGGCCATCTGTGATGATAAATGCAAATTCATAGATGTGTGTGTAGGCTACCCAGGCTCAGTGCATGATGCCAGGGTCCTGAAAAACAGCCCCATCTTCTATGAGCAGTCATACCCTCCACCAGGATACTGTATCCTTGGGGATGGTGGCTACCCCTGCCTGTCCCAACCCATCTGCCTCATGACCCCCTTCAGGCAGCCTGTCCACAACCACCTCCAAGCACGCTACAACTGCTGTCTGTCAAAGGCGAGGTGTGTTGTGGAGAGGTCCTTCGGGATACTGAAGACGCGATGGCGGTCCATCTTCTTAAAGGCCTTGGAGGTGGATGTGAGGTTTGTGCCAGAGGTCATTGTCTGCTGCACTGTGCTCCACAACATCTGCCTCACCAACGGTGACCTGCTGGAGCCAGATGCAGATGTCGGGAGGGCAGCAGAGGACCAGCCAGAATCAGCACCTCCAGGATAGCCTCAGTGCTATGTCCCAGACCACGATTACATTTAAATTAATGCATTAAATATTTATAGGGGGTTCTGAACACCAGAATATTTCACCATCACCATTTCACTTGTTAACCAAATTATTTTGTCAATATGCCTCTAAAATTCCACGAGACTACCCACAGAAACCTTAAACCCTTTACTTTTCGGATGTATGCAGTTTGAAACTAAAATATAAATAAGCATTTTATAAGAAGAATAGAACTAATCTCTTACACATTTCAGTTTGAGCTCCTAACAGCCCGCCCATTAGCAAATGACAGCTACTCATATGATACGGGTATGGTAATTCAGTGATCACTATTGACTTCCCAGAAGAGTAAAACAGGCCTCAGCCCCCGACGGGTTAAGTGTTAGTAAACAGACATGTACATAAATCGGAAGAAAACAGGCGATTATAATTTTTTCGCAGACATTTTTTCTAAAAGCGCGAGGAGGCGCTCCTCTCTGGCGGCTGCCTCCCTCTCTCGCTGCTGTCTCCCTCCCTCTGGCGGCTGCCTCTCTCTCTCGGCGCTACTCACTCTCCCAGAGAAAATTGAATCGCCTGTCCTCCATGGCAACCATCTCTCTGTGGCGACTCTCTTCCCTCTCCAGGGCCTCCCGATGTCGCCGCTCCTCTCTTTCAGCAGCCTCCCTTGCCTCTCTCACCCTGGCCTCCTCTGCTCTGCTTTCTATCTCCATCCACGCCTCGGAGAACCTCCTGTCATTTTGTTGAATGAGCTCGGCAACCTCCACAGTGTTTACCCTCCGTCTTTTCGGGGTTGACACTGTGGAGGAAGCTCCACTTCCATTCCTGACCACAGGGAGGGGTGTGACCACAGCGGGTGGGGGGGTCCCTGCCACTTCCCGGCTGGATGAGGCAAAGAGGACTGGAGGGGTCACAGATGGCCTGGCCCCCAGTGCCTCATCCATAAGGGCATACCACTTCCAAGAAGCCGCAGTGACCCCACCCCCCTCTGTGCTCACACCTGTCCGGGGTTTCTTGAGCTCCTGCGGATGAAAAGACAACCAAACTAGAGTTGCACATCATTGCGCCTTCAACTGGTCTGGTAATTAGTTATTGAACTGAAGGCTGACCATACGATTACTTTACATTACTTTGAGCACAATACATAGATAAGAACAAGATTAACAACAATCACCTTAATCATAATATATTGCATCCATGTACATGCACACTGCATGTAAATACTCACTAGCCATGCCATCTCTACATTGTGCAAGTGTGTTACTCTACAGGGGCAAAGTTATGATCAAGAAAGATACTTTATTGGACTAGGCTTTGTTGGACACTACGCTTAAGCTGACCTTATATTTGTGAACGAGGTTCTCCCACCTCTTTTTCTCAAGCTTGGGATCCAGGCTCCCAAGCCCTCTCTCCTTTATGAAGACCCTGGTGGAAATATATGCTGCTTTAACCTTCCTCTTGTGTTAGGGTCGGCACCGACCCGTTTTAGGTTTTAAATGCATAAAAGAACCACATAAATTTGTTTATTTTCATCAAGGCTTTTTGACTTTGTCAGGAACCTCTATTTCAACAAAATAAAAATAAAACATTTTGTTTCACTAAATTATAAAATGCTCTGGTTGAAATTATGACCTTTGTGTTGTTAGGGTCGGTTTCGACCCGGTTATAAAAATAAGATTATAAATCAATAATTAGAGCCAAACCTGAAATCATAATTGCACTGTCAGCCAACACAGTGACAGCCAGCTCCTCTCCCAATCATGTGAGCTTTAGGGGATTCTCATTTTGCATTGTTTTCTACAGAATCTACAGATTTACACAGGCAAAGCTGCGAGTGGCATCCCTGAGTAAAAGGAATACATGTGGTCCTCGATATGACTACTGGACTGCAGGGTCACAATATCACTTGTGACAATTTCTTTACCAGCTATGACTCAGGCCACCTGATTCTAAAAGAAAGAGGTGTGAGGTCTGCCCAAGCAGGACAGAAGGACACACGTATTGTGCTTCAACTGCAAGAAATATCTCTGCAAAGAACACACTAAAAGTGTCACTTTTTGCCACACATGCATCTAAACACACACATACACATGCAAGTTCTTGCACACAGAGACTTTTACTCTGATTTCGTTTTTTATTAGTTTTGAAACTAGTAATTGATTTCTATTGGTTTGATTTGCTTGATTGGTTGTTTGTTTGACCTGGCAAATCTATATTGTGTGTTATGACTTCTGCTTTTTATTTTGTGTTTGTATTCAAGTTCTATTGCTGAAAAAAATACTTTTTTGCCTTTTTCTTGAAGTAAATATATATGGGTCGAAATTGACCCTAACACCATAAATGTTACTATAGTTAATAATATTAAAATTAAAAAATAAATAAAACAAATATATTTCAGAGATGTGTTCTAATACCCCTCAGTAATAGTCAGGTAACACAACAACCCTTTATTTATTTAAATTATTCTCTTGAGGTTCATTTTACCATTTTTTAAATTGAAATATGGTATACTGACAAAGAAAAGGCCCAGAAGCCCACACCAAAAATATTAAAACCAATATTTTCATGGATAAGGAAGCCTAACAAGGTAACCTAGAGATGAGAAACAAATTGGATGATAGATAATTGTTGTTGGTGTATTTTACAGCTGATTTAAGACACGGGTCAAAACCGACCCGTTAACATAAGAGATGGTAACAGAAAGCTAACACAGGAGGAAGGTTAACATCTCGCCTCAACCACATCCCTGACACAGTAATGACCACATTGATCATTGCAAGGTTAGCAACTAAGGCAACCATTTTGAATAAAGTCCTATTAGCTACCGTATGAGTAATTTTACTTACTCAAATCCAGTCACGGAGGCGTTCCTCTTCCCCGTGAAGAGGGATTTATTACTACACCGCCACGGGATTAAGGCCCTCGTGTCCTCGTCTGTCCCTAGACATGTGAAATACCACGACATTAAAAAAAACACAACGACGATTGAAAGCTACAATTATTTCAAGAAGGACAAGCTTAGATTGCTATCGTAACGGTATTAATATTCGGGCGGCGTGTGGGCAAACGTTTGCGGTGTCATGTTAACCCGTTATTAAACTGAGCATATCCATTGTTAATCCATTATTAAAATTGCTATTTCGATTGTTTAACAGAACAGCCGTTGTTTAACACTGTCCGATGACTGACATAGCTATCTGTCGTCGGACTTGCCGCTGGAGCAAGCGCCTGGAGCCCGCCACCTGCCCCCGCTCGTCAAGCGAAGAGTGTCCGATAAAAGTGCACCTTCGTCGGACTGGCAAGAGGACCCAGCTAGTTTATCATAACTGCCATGCAGATCCAATGGCATCTAATGCTACCTAGGTATGCTAACTGTCGGTATACATCATATACATCGTTAACTCCACCAAATACTCATGTCGCTGGCTTTAATCTGAGAATGGCATGTTAGTAGTACATTTTAATACCAGTAAATGTTTAATTACCGCTGATACTTACATGTACGGTCTGTCGCTCCGTGGTCTACCGCTTATGCTACCGTAGCCATCTCGTCCGCCATTGTTTTAGAAATAAAATGAAAAGCTGGCGAAAGGGCTCCTCTTCCGCTACGTCGCCAAGATGGCGGCCGCTTAGGGCGAGTAGTGTCCATCGTTTTACACTACATTTTTTGCCCGTTTGCAGTGCACCATCCGGGTACTTTCAGTGCACTGAATTCTGCTGGTTTTGTCAGTATGGCGCACTTCGAGCACTGAAAGTCAGTGCTCGAAGTGCTCAAGTGCGTGGTAGTAGACACAGCCTCAGTCTTGCAGCGATTACTCCATTAGCTGATTGGGGGCGGGCTTGAATGAACCAACCATTTAGAGGCAGCCCAGTTGTGTAAGCCTATCACAGCGTTATTGGTAAAACTTTAAAATGTGTTCTCTGCTGCTGTCAGTTGTCGTTTTAGCGCAAGTTATTGCGACAACAGCGACGATTGATAGTTGGTTATTTACCTTATATAGTATACACTTTGTGAGTTAAACAAGCAATGTCAGAATCTGATTATGATCCATTTCAACAAGATCTCGAACCCCAGGGGGATTGCCACAGAGTCTTTGGCCAGCCTGCAGGGCAGGCGGCGTAAGAGCTCTCGCTTGTTGGGGCACAGCGGCTCTCCCCTAGGTGAACAAGAGACTCTCTTGGCACAGCTTTGTGACTGGGACGTTATTCCGGCACCAGGCCTTCCCCTCTCCCAACTCCGGGAGTTGGTAAGTTTAACAGTGAGCCGCGATCCAGACGTTCTCTCGCCAGCGCCAGTGTGGAAATCAGACTCCCAAGCTCCGCAGGAAAAAAAGAAAAAGTCGATGGCGTCTTCTACACAGTCAATTCCAGGACCATCGAATACAGACAACACAGTTACTTCCACTGCAGGCGCTGCAAGCTGTTAAGAAACACGCACGTAAACCGATTCGATCGCCTCGGGTGGAAGACGGAAAGAAAAGTCATGCCGCTTATTCTCTTGTGTGGGGAAAGAGGAGAGGAAAGGAGAGGAGCGGGGAGAGGGGGGGGTAGGAGACCGGAGAGGAGAGATGGAGGGGGGAAGGTTTGAGGTGCGAGTCGGCTCACACCGGTAACTTTATTGAGGGAAATAAGCATGCTCTAAGGACAGATGTGTAGCAAACTGTCGTAAAAGCACGTCGGCGACGCCCAGGCGCAGCGCGTCACCGCGCGCTGCTAACCTGTCGCTCCGGAGAGGACGCGGGTCCACGGGTCACGATGCCCGGCCTCTCTTCTGACGATCACCCCGGTCACGGTATCCTCGCCTTGCGCTTCGAGGGGGAAAGGGAAACTCGAGCGAGGGCGAAGACCGTGTTAAGGGGGAGGGAGGCGGAGATCAGTAACTCCCTCTATATGATTCTGCGAACGTTCGGGCCTGATGAGCGACGCGCGTGCACCTCGACAGTGGTCGCTGCTCGGCTCGGCGCGCGACACCCCGAGATGATGTCGGAACGATCTCCGCTGAGAGAAACGCTGGGTATTCAATTATCTGGTTTCACCCCAACACGCTCGAGGGTACAAGGCTCGTAGAGCGGCTGGCGGGACACTTATTAATATTCTATTTTTAGGACCAACTCCGCGACGAGGACTCGAGGGTTACGAGTCCCTCTCTCGGTCCCGGAACCAACCACGGCTCGGCCGAGAGCCGGAGGTCTACCAGCTGCAGCGATATCTCTCCAGTACAAAATGTCAGTGTCAATGTGTGAGGAATCAGTATGTGCCCTGGTAGCTGAGGTCAGTGGGTGTAGCCGTGCGGATGTAGCTCAGACTCACATCGGGGGCTGCAGCGCTCTGGTCTCGGCCTCGGCCTCCGCGGGTGGATTGACTGGTGAAGAAATACGCGTCCCAAAAAAGTAGGTCCACAAATAGAGTGTAAAGTTAAAAGACTGCAAGGCAGCAAGTATTTTATTCAAAAATAGGAAGAAGAAAAATAAACAAAGTACAATTACAAGTGAGTTCTCTCACGGAAGCCTGACGTATTCCACAACAACGAAAAAACCCTCTTTCTTCCTCTCTGTTCGTCACCTTTATACCCTCTGGCTCTTCCTACTTTTACCGGACCTCCGTCCCCCCCGGGGTGCTGATGGGGGGGTCATCCCCCCCCCCTCTCTTCCTGAGAGGTTCCGGGGAGACTCTCTGTCCCCATCAAAGAGGAGGACTGTTGTCTTAGCTGGTCTAGATGAGCCCTGTCACCTCTGTGACCTGTCTCCGGGTGTCTTATCTTATCTCTCAGGCATCTAGGGTACCCTCTTTACAGCTCCTTTCAGACTCGGTGAGACTTCCCGTGGGCAGTGACAAACACACTCTAACCGGGGGTCAGGATACAGAACATATGGGAGACATAGATTACATTATCATATCAAAGAACATTGATCTACAGGCAGGTTAACAAACATGAATTCAGGCTTGTGTTTATTCACTCCGCAGTAACATCACCTCTGGGCCCATATAGTTGGGCTACGGGCTCCGAAAACATAATTAAACAAGTCTTCATTTGAATATCACAAGAGTTGCCATGTTTACATCTCGTGTCGAGTGGGGCCCCTGAGTGAGATCAGTCAGAGGATCACCGGTTGTAAACGCCTCCGCTGACCACTCAGGACCCCTGTTCTCTTCGCACCTGGCCCTCTGCTTATCGTCCTATCGATGGCCTCGATGCTTTTATTTGATCTTAGAGCCACTCCCCGTCGGCCTGATGGATGCCTGGTTGCTTTCCTGTTGTTGTCTAATTGAACTGGGGTCACCTTTGATCTGTTTTATTACTAACATTCCATATTCGATACTTCCCGGCCTGGTCCACGGATCCCCTTGCTAATCCCAGAAAAATTCGCATTTATTTGTCCCACTTCTAACAAAGCTCTGCACACCATCGACGCTTGCATTCAATCGCTTGAAAGGACGGCCACTCCTACGGCGTCAACAGTGTCCGTCGCGGCTACCCAGGCATCATGCATATGCTACCATCATCTCATCTCTAAGCCGCCCAACATTTGCTGGCGTCTGCAGTCCCAGTTCCGGCACAGGGTAGGCCATGTATTCCTCAGGCGGCGAACATTTCGTCGCGACTCAAGGCAAAAATCCTGCTGTGGCAGCGGGGGGTGCGGAAGCACAGCTGCAGAGTAAGTGAAGCAGGAGGTGTGGCTCGAGGAGCGGTGCCGGAAGGGGCAAGGTGGCCTCAGCTGCACCGGATCAGGAATTGTCTTCCTCTATATAGACGCAGAGCTAGCGCTGGGGAGGGAGACCGGTACCTGGCCACGGAGCAGCCGCGACGCAGAGTTGAAACGAGCGAATAAACGCCATTCTGATTGCAACCTTGCCTGTGTGTGAATCCTTTGAGCCGCGGATACCCACGAACGTGTCACAGTGGAGCCAACAAAAGGGGAGGCTCATCAGGCGGGGGCACCATCTCAGCCGCTCATAGCATTGGGGCAGATGCTAGAGAGAATGACGGCGATACAGAGCGAGGAGGCGGCAAATACCAGACAGTTTCTGGGGGGGCTCCAGGACCAAGCCCAGGTACACTCGAGGGCCCTGGAGCGGTTGCTGGCCGGCCAGTCATCGGCAGCGCCGGGACCGTCGAGGCTGGCGGGGGTGGTCCTACAGAGGATGACGGCGGAGGACGACGCGCAGTCGTACCTGGAGACCTTCGAGGCGACAGCGGAGGCGTGCGGCTGGCCGGCGGATGAGTGGGCGATCCGTCTATTGCCTCTTCTGGCTGGAGAGGCGCAGACGGCGGCACTGGGGCTACCCCCGGCAGCTAGGCGGGTGTACCCGGAGGTACGGAAAGCAGTCGTGGACAGGCTCGGACTGTCCCCGGAGGACCATCGGCGGAGGTTCCGGGAGGCCAAGCTGGGGCCCGAGGACCGGCCGTTCGCGTTTGGCCAGCGGCTAACGGATGCGGCAGCCAGGTGGCTGCAACCCGGGGGCTCCGCAGCAGCATAGGCGGTGGTGGAGAAAATCGTGCTGGAGCAGTTTGTCGGCGGGCTCCCGGCCCGCACATCAGCTTGGGTCTGCTGCCATCGGCCGACGGGGATGGAGGCTGCCGTCAACCTGGCGGAGGACCACCTGGCGGTCCATGGCCCGGTGAAGGCGGAGGGCGATCAGCCGCCGTCTACTAGCGGGCCGCTGCCTGGCCAACAGAGGAAGCTGCACCCGCAGCACCCGGCACGGCGGCCGACACCCCTCCCTCGGGTCCCCGAGCCGGTGTCCTCGACCGGGCCCGGTACTCTTCCTGACTCACAGGGGGTCTTTCAAGCACCAGGGCGGGAGTGCTGGAGATGCGGGCAGCCCGGGCACGTCCGGAGGGAGTGTCCATTAATGGAGGTGGGCCAGGTGATCCGGGTTGCCGGCTCTCCAACCTCCTCCCCCGGTCCGGGACCGACGTACCGCGTTCCGGTAAGAATCCAGAGGGGTACACACCAGGCAATGGTGGATTCGGGCTGTACGCAGTCTATGATCCACCAGAGCCTGGTTCGACCCGGAGGCATTGTGGGTGAAAATACGGTGTGTGCATGGGGACATTCACGAGTATCCTATGGTGGCAGTGGAAATTAGATACGGTGGGAAAAAACATAGTGTGAAGGTCGCGGTTAGCTCCCGCCTTACGCACCCCTTAATCTTGGGAACCGATTGGCCAGGGTTTGATAAGTTAATGGGGAAGGCTGCGGGGGTGCGTTCACGGCAGACAGGGTCATGCGATGTGTGCGCCGTGGTCAGCGGCGACGCGAGGTTGTCCGACACTGCAGACGGAGAGGGGAAACCGGTGGAGCCTCTATACCGCCGGCTCCCGAGTTTCACTCCATGGAAGATTTTCCACTCGAGCAGTCTCGGGACGATACTCTACGCTCAGCCTTTGACCAAGTGATACGAATTGATGGTCAGCTGGTGCACCCTGACGCAGCGCAGACATATCCACACTTTACATTGATTAGGGACAGACTGTACAGAGTGAGCCGTGACACTCACACAGGGCAGGAAAGCACCCAGTTGCTGGTGCCGAAGAGCCGCCGGGAAATTATTTTTCAGGCGGCTCACTATAACCCGATGGCTGGTCACATGGGATATGATAAAACTCTGGACCGGATAATGACCCGATTTTATTGGCCGGGCATCCGGGCGGATGTGCGCCGTTGGTGTGCGTCCTGCCCGGAGTGTCAATTGGTAAACCCTCCGGCCATTCCGAGGGCACCTTTGCGCCCGCTGCCATTAATGGAGGTTCCATTTGAGCGCATCGCAATGGACCTCATCGGGCCATTTCACCGGAGTGCACGCGGATATCGCTTTGTGTTAGTCTTCGTGGATTACGCAACACGATATCCGGAGGCGGTGCCATTGCGCAACATTTCTGCAAAGAGTGTTGCGCAGGCACTGTTTCAGGTCATCTCCCGAGTCGGAATCCCGAAAGAGATTCTGACGGACCAGGGCACCCAGTTCATGTCAAGAACACAGAGAACTTTACGGGTTACTGGGCATAAAGTCTATTCGGACCAGTGTGTACCACCCACAGACCGACGGTCTGGTGGAGCGTCTGAATAAAACTTTGAAGTCCATGATCCGTAAATTTATTAATGACGATGAACGTAATTGGGATAAATGGCTGGACTCTGTTTGCAGTACGGGAGGTTCCCCAGGCCTCCACGGGATTTTCTCCCTTTGAACTTTTGTTCAGCAGGACTCCACGGGGGGTGCTCGACCTCATTAAAGAAAACTGGGAGGAGGGGCCGAGCACCAGTAAAAACGAGATCCAACACGTCCTGGACCTGCAAGCAAAGCTCCACACACTGAGTCAGCTGTCACGTGAGAATTTGCTCCAGGCCCAGGAGCGTCAGCAGCGGCTGTACAACAGAGGTGCCAGGCTGAGACAATTCACACCGGGAGAGAAGGTACTTGTATTGCTTCCTTCTTCCAGCTCTAAACTCCTCGCCAAGTGGCAAGGGCCCTTTGTGGTCACACGGCGAGTGGGGGATGTCGACTATGAGGTGGTGCGTTCTGATAGGGGCGGAGCTACACAGATTTACCACCTCAACCTCCTAAAGGCATGGAGGGAGGCGGAGTCTGTTTCTCTGGTGTCCTCGGTATCTGAGAGGGAGGAGCTGGGGCCTGAGGTCCCAAAATCCACCAATCCGGCCTCGCTCCTTTGTGAAGACCGTCTCTCCGGGAACCAGAAAACAGACATTGCCCGGTTGCAAAAGCAGTTTGCTGACGTGTTCTCTCTCCTTCCAGGACGCACAAACCTCATAGAGCACCAGATTGAGACGCCTCCAGGCGTGGCGGTGCGGTCACGACCCTACAGGTTACCTGAACACAAGAGAAAGGTGGTTCAGCGGGAATTCGCGGCCATGCTGGAGATGGGGGTAATAGAAGAGTCCCACAGTGCCTGGTGTAGCCCCATTGTTCTTGTGGTCAAGAAGGATGGGTCTATACGGTTCTGCGTGGACTATCGCAGGGTGAACGATGTGTCACGGTTCGATGCTTACCCAATGCCCCGGGTCGACGAGCTCGACACTGGATTTAACCAAGGGCTACTGGCAGATTCCTCTGTCGCCAGAGTCTAAGGAAAAAACGGCCTTCTCCACTCCGTTTGGGTTATACCAATTCACCACGCTTCCCTTTGGGTTGTTCGGGGCCCCAGCCACGTTTCAACGCCTCATGGACCGGGTGCTGCGTCCGCACGCTGCATATGCTGCCGCCTACCTGGATGATGTGATCATACACAGCACCACCTGGGCGGAGCTTGTGCAGCGGGTCGGCGCGGTGCTGGAGTCCCTGAGGCAGGTGGGGCTTACGGCCAACCCGGGGAAGTGTGCAGTTGGACGGAGGGAGGTACGGTATCTGGGGTACCACTTGGGCGCCGGGCAGGTGCGGCCTCAGGTGGACAAGACCGCCGCCATCGCAGCCCAAGACTAAAAAAGAGGTGAGGCAGTTTTTGGGGCTGGCGGGTTATTACAGGCGGTTCATCCCGAACTTCGCGGAGCTGACCAGCCCCTTGACTGACCTGACCCGGAAAGGTGCCTCAGATCCGGTCCAGTGGACGGAGCAGTGCCAGTTGGTGCTTGAAAAGGTAAAGCAATCCCTCTGTGGGGAGCCACTCCTCCACACACCTAACTTCTCTCTCCCTTTTACTCTGCAGACTGATGCGTCGAACAGAGGGTTGGGGGCCGTTTTGTCCCAGCAGGTAGGGGGGTTTGACCGCCCCGTGCTGTACATCAGCCGCAAGCTGTCGGAGAGGGAGGGCAGGTACAGCATGGTGGAAAAGGAGTGCCTGGCCATCCGGTCGGCGGTCGACTCCCTGCGCTACTACCTCCTGGGACGCTCATTCACCCTCTGGTCGGACCACGCCCCGCTCAAATGGCTCCACCGCATGAAAGATACCAACGCCCGTATCACTCGTTGGTATCTGGCTTTGCAGCCTTTTAATTTCAAGGTGATCCATAGGTCGGGGACGCAGATGGTCGTGGCCGACTTCCTCTCCCGCTCTCATGGGGGGGAGGGGAGTAGGTTAGGCAGGATGTTGGCCCGGCCTACGTCGGGCGGTGGAGGTATGTGGCAGCAGGGGGTGCGGAAGCACAGCTGCAGAGTAAGTGAAGCAGGAGGTGTGGCTTGAGGAACGGTGCCGGAAGGGGCAAGGTGGCCTCAGCTGCACCGGATCAGGAATTGTCTTCCTCTATATCAGGGGTCTCAAACTCAACTTACCTGGGGGTACTCTGGGTGAAGCTGGGCCGCATCAAGTATTCCACAAAAAAAGGGTTTCAAGTATTACAAAAAAAACTGACAACTGATCCAATCTTCTCAATCTTTACTAATAATAAGTCAGAACGTGCAGAACATGAACGGTTCTTCAGAACATAAGCTTAACTTACTTCCTCCTACTCCTTGCTGCCAGAGACTTGGCAGCGCTTCCTCTCACACAGCTGATCCACATTTGGTTTGAGGGAGGAAGCAACTGAGACCCTCAGTATGGCTTTAAGATGGTCATCTTTAAGTTTGGACCTGAACTTTGACTTATTAAAGTTCATTGTGGAGAAGAGCTTTTCACACAGATAGGTGCTGCCAAAAAGGCACATGATCCGCTTAAACATCCTGGAAAGCTCAGGGAAGGTGGGGGGCAATTCTCTCAAAAATTGTCCAAGCGTGTCTGTTTTTCCACTCACCTCTCTGAACTTGGCTTTGAGTTCAGAATTGCACTGCAGGTCAATTAGCTCCATCTGAAGCACAGGGGGGGCATCTTCCACATCGAAAGAGAAGGGGTCAGCAAAAATTTGAAAAGTGGCTCTGTGTGTCTTGAAGTCTGCAAACCTGTTGTCAAATTCATCCTGTAGCTTTCCAATGGTATCAGCATACTTCTCACCACTGAATGTTGTGCCTGAATAGATGAGTGCCTTGCATGCTGGGAAATGGCAGAGGTTTGTCTGGGAAAGCTGGGCTTTCCATAATACAATTTTTGTGGAGAATGCTCTGACATTGTCATATGCAGCACTTACAAGCTGGCCCTGGCCTTGTAACTTCTTATTAAGTACATTCAGCTCCTGTGTGATGTCAACCAGAAAAGCTAAGTCCATTAGCCATTTGGGATCACTTTAGTACAGGAACAGTCATCCCATCCTTCTCCATGAAGGCTTTCACTTCTGCTCTCAACTCAAAAAACCTCTTCAATACCTTCCCCCTACTAAGCCAACGTACCTCGGTGAAGTAGAGCACGTCCTCATATGCTGAATCTATTTCCTCCAAAAAAGCGCGAAACTGCCGGTGCTTTAAACCCCTGGATCTGATATGGTTGATGAATTTCACAACGTCAAACATCACATTGTCCTTTTGACTTCACGTCTCATGGGGTCATCGGACCCTATGAGACGGCATAGATCCTATCTGCCTGATGGATCGTCTGGGTCGTGGAATTCCTGCTCCTGACTACGCCACTGTCCTGTTGAGACTCCGCCCACTGTTGAGACTCCGCCCACTCCTCCTCCCCAGCGCCATCTGCCTGATGGATCGTGGAGGTCTCCATCGTGGAATATGCCTACTATGAACTATTCATACACTGTCATATTCATTGAATGTATTTTAACTCTAAATCTGTCCTTCTGTACACATTACATCTATTGCATCTGTCCATCCTGGAGAGGGATCCTCCTCTGTTGCTCTCCTGCAGGTTTCTTCCTTTTTCCCCTGAAGGGTTATTTGGGAGTTTTTCCTGGTCCGATGTGAGGTTTTGGGGCAGGGATGTCTATGTGTACAGATTGTAAAGCACTCCGAGACAAATTTGTAATTTGTGAAATTGGGCTATACAAATAAACTGAATTGAAAACTGAATTGAATTGTCAAACTTCAGGCATTTGCTGCAAAGGGCCTGCTGGTGGATAATGCAGTGCAGAGTATTGGCCTCTTCCACACCCTCCTCTTACAGTTTTTTTTTAACAAGTGCCACCAGTCCATTTTTCCTCCCTGTCATTGATGGCGCTCAGTCAGTTGTTATTCCAGCAAAACGCTTCCATAGTAAGCCGGCATCCACAATGGAATCACACAGCTGGCGGAATATTTCCTGACCGGTGGTCTGGCCATGCATTGGAATCATTGTGAGCAACTCCTCCGTCACTTCAAAATTATCATCAACACCACGGACATATATTGCGAGCTGCGCAGTGTCAGTGACGTCTGTGCTCTCAAGAGCGAGTGAGAATGAATGGAAATGTTTAGCTTTCTCACGCAGTTGATCGTAAATGTTTCCTGACATGTCAGAAATGCGCTCTGCCACTGTGTTGGCTGACATACTAATATTACTAAACTGTCCCTTTTTTTCCGGGCAGACTATAGTTGCAGCCTGTAAAATGCACTGTTTGATGAACTCGCCGTCTTTGAATGGCTTTCTTGCCTTAGCGATCATCTCACTCACCACGTAACTAGCTTTGACAGCCGCATCACTCTCTTTGCTTGCTTTCTTGAAAAAATCTTGTTGCCTCAGTAGACATATTTTAAGTCTGGCGACCCGGTCCTCTCGCTCATCTCCCAGGTATTTTGCATACTCCTCAGCATGTTTAGTTGAGTAATGCCGTCTGATATTATACTCCTTGTGCACCGCAACTTTATCCGTGCATATTAGACACGTTGGGATGCCCGTGCTCAACAAAAAAATATTCCGTCTCCCACTTCTCCTGAAATTGTCTGTCCTCATCGCCAACTTTTCTCTTCACAGCAGGTTTAGAAAAAGACATGACTGGGGCTGGGTGAAAAAAAACGTATAGCACTGGGTGACAGGATATATTTTCCCTCCACTCGGTGACAGTCCCGAAATATGTTACAAGTGACCAATTGCTAATTCGCGTTGTCACGAGCCTGAGCTATGGTAGCCCACAAGTGTAAAAAAAAATAGAAAACGCCCAGATGCATGTGAGAAAAAAACACGCGGGCCGCACTAACACCAAGCTTTGATTTCAGGCAGGGGGCCACAAAATATCGTTCCGCGGGCCGCAATTGGCCCGTGGGCCGCGAGTCTGAGACCCCTGCTCTATATAGACGCAGAGCTAGCGCTGGGGAGGGAGACCGGTACCTGGCCACGGAGCAGCCGGGACGCAGAGTTGAAACGAGCGAATAAACGCCATTCTGATTGCAACCTTGCCTGTGTGTGAATCCTTTGAGCCGCGGATACCCACGAACGTGTCACACCTGCAGGGGAAGAACATCAATTTGATAAGCATACTTTTGCCTTCCCCTGGGTGTGATAGGAGCATAGCCACCGGGGGTGACATCTCGGCGGTGTTTAAAACTGCAGACCCACGGTTGATCGGGGATTTAGCTATTGGGCAGTTTGTGGTGGCTTTCAGTGTGTACCGGGACGTGATATGCGCCGTATACCTGGAGAGGAGACAGGAGCTGGACATGTAAAGAATATATATTCTAGCTTAGCATAGCCTAGTATTGTTTGCATAAATGTTATGTGGAAAAACACTGGACGAGAGTTAGAAACATCAGCAGGGCATTCCGGCGCCTGAACTGATCAAAGAAGATAACAGTGACACACGAAAGAACTTTATGCACCAACGCTCACCCTAGATTTGAATAGAACAAAGCAACACTCATGAACAGGAGAGCCACAGAGACAACTACTGAGCGCAGATAAGATAAGGAAAGGTCCAGCTTTGACAATTAATATCCGGATTCAACCACCACACACACACAACACAAAACACACACACACACACACACACACACACGACATAGCCAGTCTTTTTCGCTATACAGGCCCGGCTATGGTTTAGATGGACTACCCTTTCCCGAGGTCCCACAGCTTTGGTAGTTAGGTTCAAGCACTTTAAAAAATCTGAAAAAAATTCAGCTCACTTTAGATTTGAGATACACAGTACACAACTTCATACACAGCCACCTACTTATATGGTGGTATAGGCAGACATTTCTTTTTTGACAAAAGTGTGGTTTATAAGGACTAAAAAAACACTGTTGGGTCTTTAAAGGGACAATAACCCCGCCTCCTCATTAACATAATACACACTAACCTGACAAGACACAGTATTACTGGAACAGTCAATTTAATATCAAAATAAATCTTATTAGATGACCAAATTGGAGGCATGCACGTTGCCCCCCTCCAGAGTGAGCCAGTACGTGGATAAATAGATGGATACATCTCTCCATCTACGCAGAGAGAACCAGCCAGTGACTGAAGACCCTGGCTTCAATCTCTGGCTTTCATTAAACATGAAAAACACAACAAGAGCTGGGGCGCTTTATCATTTAGTCAAGTTTTTTAATGGATCCAGAATACAGTGGTTTGTAAACAATACTTGTTGACCATACAAGCAACTGAGGAACCAGACATAGTGGTTTGTAAACAATACTTGTTTACCATACAAGCAACTGAGGAACCAGACTAGTAGTTTGTAAACAATACTTGTTTACCATACAAGCAACTGAGGAACCAGACTAGTAGTTTGTAAACAATACTTGTTTACCATACAAGCAACTGAGGAACCAGACTAGTAGTTTGTAAACAATACTTGTTTACCATACAAGCAACGCAACTGAGGAACCAGACTAGTGGTTTGTAAACAATACTTGTTTACCATACAAGCAACTGAGGAACCAGACTAGTAGTTTGTAAACAATACTTGTTTACCATACAAGCAACTGAGGAACCATACTAGTGGTTTGTAAACAATACTTGTTTACCATACAAGCAACTGAGGAACCAGACATAGTGGTTTGTAAACAATACTTGTTTACCATACAAGCAACTGAGGAACCAGACTAGTAGTTTGTAAACAATACTTGTTTACCATACAAGCAACTGAGGAACCAGACTAGTAGTTTGTAAACAATACTTGTTTACCATACAAGCAACTGAGGAACCAGACTAGTAGTTTGTAAACAATACTTGTTTACCATACACGCAACATAAGGACAGAAATAAAGACTGAGAGACAGATAGACAGAGAGGTAGAACATACATAATGCAAAAAAGAACATGACCATTACTTTCCTGACAAAAACAAACAAAAGCAGTGTCCATGCCTTTGCAAATCTCTGCCAGCTAATGAGTAACCTCACTGCCTCTCATCTTTTGTCAAACAAATGTCGTTTAGAGCTTCTGTGACTGTCTTTTTTCAGCTGTTCCCCGATTCCGGACGAAGTCTCTGACATTTTGAATAGTTCTTTGCTCCAAGACTGGTCCTTCCACCAACTTGCAGTGACTGCATTCCTTCTTGGTGGCCAGGTGACCTTTTTGAATGTGGCATTTGAAGTGACGCATTACTGCTGCAACTTCAGCTTTGGACCATGCTTTCTTTGTCCCTCGTCTGGACTCAACGTCTTTTCCTGGACGATATACAAAAACAATCACACATACAGAAAACAAAATGTATTGGCAAAATACTTATTTTGCCTTTTCTTTTTTCTATACCTTGCATTAATGCCTTTTGTGTCTCATTTAAGTACTTACGGTGCTCTACCATCAAACGTGGTTTATCTTCAGAGAAAGGTGCAGTCTCATTTACTGTGGATGACACTGATGGCACTGTTCCTGCTAAAGACAACATTTCACAATACTTCATTTTCAAATTGAATTTAAAGTACATTTTGTCAAGAGCAACAACTATAAAGTGAGGGAACCTACCTGAATCTTCAAAGTCATGGACCTGCTTGGTGATTGTAGAGTCAGATGCAGCATCTAGAGGCTCGCTAGTTCCACACTCTGATGCTCTGCCTGCTGTGCCACCGTCATCGGATTCGCTCCCACTGTTCTTGTCTTCAGTGCAACTAAATGCAATTTCATCTGGAAAATAGTATTATAGTACTCACAATGATTTGTAGATATTATCTGAACATAATTATGTCAATGTTTGCCCTGAAAAATTTAAATTAGTACAAGATATGTTCAAAACATAACACCATGTAAGTGATTCATTTCTTTACACACCTTCCACTTCAATCTCATCCAGTGATTTCCCCTGCATGCTGGAAAGATTCCCTTTCTCCATTGATAAAAGCAACTTAGAAATCTTGGCCAGTTGTGTTGTGGGAACTGGTAATCTGTAGAAATCCCGGTGAACACGGATGTCGTGACCCAGGAAATCTGCAACCTGATCGAGTTCATTGTTTTTCAAGTTAAGGACTTGTGAGAGTGTGGCGACATGTTTCCTGAGATGTGTCGACCTGAGGTACTCCGGGTGCTTCGCTCCACACTCGTTTGCATGAAAACGCAAACAGTCCTGTCCTCTGTAGTGGCTCATCGTGTTGGGTATTGCAAACAGGAAGACATTTGTGGCACAAATGCCACAATCTGTTCTTCTACTGGTAAGGAGTGACAGAGCATCCAGCATGCTTGGTGTAAGCAGAACTGCAACCTTTCTTCCCCTTTTTCCCATGATTTCAATTCGGCTGAAATAGTTGCAGAGTCTCTGTTCAGTTTTCGACAAGCCCATGGCAACATCTTCATGAAGTGTTGTGTTGTCCCTTTCATGGAAACTTTTGAGGCGCATTTTTGAAACCTCCCCAGAACGTCTTCGATTGAACACAATGATTTGTGCAAGTGTGCTCTTTGCAAGTAGAGCATAGTTCCGAGAACTGGCCTTGTCCTTCAAGTTGCAAATGTCTGTTTCTGTAGACTTCTTAAGGTGCCGATGAAGGATCTGAACATCTTCAGTGAAGGGTAATGTTGATGGCTTGTTATATTTTGCATCACTCAGTGTGTTCAGGGCACTGTAAGACACCATCTCAGACCACTTGGTGGTGTACAGCTTCTTAAACATGGCTGTGGACTTGATCAGTTCCTCATCTTCTGCCATGAGGGCCCTACAATGAACAATGTCACTAACTTTTTGAAGTGTATGACCCAATTTCAGTGCAAGGCTTGGTGTTGCGTACGAATGTTTGTCTTCATCAAAACCTGCAACTTTCTTTACAGCTTGCACAACCCTCTGGAAGTTAGCAGGTTTAACAGCCTCCTCTAGGTTATGTATAGAGAAGTCTGTACGCAAACATAGCAACAAACGCCCCACTTCACGGAGCTTCTGTCGTATGTACTCATACTTGGTAGGATCTTGTCCATGTTTGTTGTAGAGTGACTGAGCTAAATTAATGATGGAGAGATCATTTCGCACAACTGAGGCAACCTCATCCTGTTTCATGACACCAAGGATCTTCCACACTCCACTTGAGATCTGATGACAGAATCCATTTTCTTGAACTTCAGCCAAAGCCAATACTTTGGTTCTCCCTGGTTCTCTATTCCGTTCAATGTTTTCTGGCTTAAAGGAGCATCGGCGGACATGTCTCCAAAGTTCCTTACGAATGTACATGCCTTGACAGTACATGCAGTGAATAAACTTTCCAGCCAATGCTTCAGCCTTTGGCTTTCTTTTCACTTTCAGTGGCCCTGTTCCATCTCGTAAAACGGCAGTGTTGTGACTAAAATTTCCCTTATTCCTCATCTTCTCTACTAACATCTTACGCTCTTTTGAGTGCTCAGAGAGGGAAAATGCTTTTACAATTTCAGCATGTGTCTTGTGCGTTTTCAAATGGCGGGAAATTTTGCTTTGGGGCTTACCACAAACATAACAGTAATTTTTTGTCAGATTTGTTACTTGTTTTTTGTTAATAAGCTCAACTTCACACTTTTCCTTTGTTGAGTCTTTGGTAGAATTCAATGTTTCAGCAGTATTGGAAACCATGTGATCTGCAAGAGTTTGGCAACCTTTTGATGAACTTGACACAACTGGGATGCTGGTGTCTGACTCATGAGATGTTCCAGCGTCAGGTAGGACTGGTTTTACTTGAATCCATCCAGCTTTCAACCGACTAGGCGTAATGGGGATGCTTGCATCGGAATCATAATCATCGTCATCTTCGGTTCCCGAGTCCGGTATGTAGTCCTCATCGGACATGCACTCATCATCTGATATTTGACGCAGAAACTGGTAAGAAAACAAAGGATTTAAAATGATAGACAGCTCCAGACAGTTGAGAGTTCAACAAACCACATGTGCTGTTTTCTGTATCCCACTCACCTGTGATTGGTGTTGGTTATCATTTGGCAACATTCTGAGGCAAGATTTATGCCAGACTCCTGAACAAACTGAAAGTTTAAATAACACAGGTTGATTCAAGTTGTTCTGTCAGAGCAATACAGAGACCTGTAATACATACAAATATAAAAGGTTCCCCTTTTATAGAGACACTATTGTTGCCCATGTTTACACTTTTAAGTGTAACAGCAGGTGTATTGGAGAGAAACCTCTAGCATTAAATCATAACAGATCTTGTCAGTACAAATGAGGCAAAATAAAACACCTTTAAGTAATCTGAATGATATTGTTGGAGTTGGACAGCGACACACCACCTGGACGACACTCACTGGAAGAAAGAGCGGTAGACTTCTACGTTACATCTATAAGCGTTTTATTCAGAAATCAGGATACAAGTAGACATCATGCATGGACCCCCCTCCTGAGCTCTGACCGATGGCCTCAGCGCTGGAGAAAGGACGCCGGTTCAGAGTGTTCGGCCATTTTAACTAGCCGAAAGGAACAGTTCTGATTCGTCAGGAGATAAGGGGGTGGGGTTTTCTCATTGGCCCTTGGTCCTCTGCTTCCGCCGTTGTCGCTCCTTCATTGGTTCTTGTGGCCAGCCAATGAGAGCATTTGTTGTGAAAGTGTGAGAAAGGAAGATGGAATTCACATGTAGCTTCCTTGACTGAGCTGGGGAGTTTTCTAAGATAATCTTATCTCTTCCGAAGTGGGACGAACTGTTGCTAGAAGGTCGTTCCCAGGATATTTACAAAGGGCCAGTGTGTGTGTGTGTGTGTGTGTGTGTGTGTGAGGGCTGTGGTTGAATCCGGATATTAATTGTCAAAGCTGGACCTTTCCTTATCTTATCTGCGCTCAGTAGTTGTCTCTGTGGCTCTCCTGTTCATGAGTGTTGCTTTGTTCTATTCAAATCTAGGGTGAGCGTTGGTGCATAAAGTTCTTTCGTGTGTCACTGTTATCTTCTTTGATCAGTTCAGGCGCCGGAATGCCCTGCTGATGTTTCTAACTCTCGTCCAGTGTTTTTCCACTTTACACATAACATTTATGCAAACAATACTAGGCTATGCTAAGCTAGAATATATATTCTTTACAATATCCCACTATTTAACTACTTAAACTTCTTATCAACTAGATAAATAAATTAAAATTAAACACAAAAAGTGTGACGTTCAGACGTTTGCACATCCAACAATTTTGGAAATAGTTGATATCGCAGCCTATGCTCTGACCAAATGATTATTTGTCATAAGTGTTTAATTAAAGAATGGTTTGTACATTAGAACACAGCAAATATACCGACCTAATACCCCAAGTCAAACTTTGTACAAATTCACTAAATATCTCACCTCTGCATTCATAGCCAAGCCACTTGAAGGAGGATACAGGTCCCAAACATTGAACACACTTGTCCAAGGTGGATATTGTTGCACACACCAGGTGATGCCTTTGACACTGTTAAAAATGTAATATATACAAGTAGAATTTAGTTAAACTGACATACAGATCACACGCAGGTTGAGCAAATATTCTTAAAAACACGTGTGCTTGATACACATACACGATACTAATTTACAGTTATAAAATAAATTAATGAGGTGGCTATCCCTATAAAACATATTACACAATCACCATATTGGTAAATTTAGACTATGTAAGACGACACACACACACACTGAAATATGATTTAAAGTTTTTTTCACACGTAATGTAATTAAACTTAAGTTTAGACTTGTTTACCTCTTCAACCCTGTTGAGGGGACCAAGTAGTGGACGTGTTGGATTCAGGCCATCCACAGAGGTCTCAAGCGTGTCAGTTTCGTCATTCTTAGACTCAATCAGCTCACTCTCAGTCAACATCTGTATCAGATAAGGGGTAGAAAGGGACAGTGAATAAATAGGATGTGGGAATGTACCATTGCAGAGAATATTTAGGATTTTAATGAGAGGAACAATCCATATGGACACACAAATGCCTGTAACATGGTAACTGACAGCTCTAGATAAACACAACTGTTTGAGAAGATGTACAATAGGTTACAATTCATTTTGTAATCTCAAAGGTTTTCTTCATGTTCATTTACATTTGTTTATGAAGAGAAACATGATCTAAAATAAGTTAATTTACTTTTGTTTTTACATACCGTTTTAAGCCTTTATAAAATAATGACAAATACTTGCAAGATGTTAAAAGTTACATGTATCCAAAAAATAGAATAACGATTCTGAATGTCTCGTGTCCTCATATGTCACTGTCCATATATACCATATGACGTGATGTTACGTCCCGCCTCCCTACTCTGCGGTAGTGGCTCTTGAGGGAGACGCAACATGAAATAAAATAAGAAAACGCGAAGCACCTTACAGCGAACAAAAAGCTTTATTCGCGTAATCAAACAATGTCACTGGAGAACGGGTAAAAGAAACAAAAAGACGGAGGGGACTTGGACCAGCCACTCCAGCGGCCGTCGAACCCAGAGTCTTCCTCCGCTGCCCAACACACCACAGAACCTAACGGGCCCAACAAAGACACGAAAACAACCTATGTAACACGTCCTCCAGGAAACCCAACCAAAAGGCACAAGCGCCTCGGCAGAGCGGACCCCTCCCCAGTAATGAACACCTCTCTTCTCCTTCAGTCTCCTCCTTTACACTCGGCTGATTGGCAACGGTGAACACCCGCGCCAAGCTCGGCTGAGTGTCAACTAGGAACACCTGGAGAAGGCGGAGCCAGAGGCGGGCCAAGTGCACCTGCCCAGCAGAGAAAACAAGAGGACAACAAGAAGGGGGGGGAGTACGTAACACCCCCACCATGAGTTAGTGATTTTTTTTTCATTTTTTTTTTTCAAACAAAACAATCACAACAAACAACCTTAGTTGACCGGCGTGCTCACCACCACTCATTCCACCCAATAACTGCTATATTATAAGCGCGACAATGCATCCGCCAACACATTATCCCTGCCACGAATGTGTTTGACCTCAACATTGAAGGCTTGCATGAAGATACTCCAACGCATCAACCTTTGATTTGTGTTGCGCATTTTGTGCAGAAACACAAGGGGGTTGTGATCAGTGTAAATCGTGACAGGAATGTTTGATGACCCCACGTATACCTCAAAGTGGTTCAAAGCCAAAACCATAGCGAGTGCCTCCTTTTCGATGGTGGAATACACCCGCTGGTGTCGATTGAACTTCTTTGAGAAGTATGACACCGGATGCTCCACTCCCTCGACATCCTGCAGCAAGACAGCCCCAGCCCCAAATTCACTCGCATCAACTGCCAGTTTAAAGGGCTGACCGAAGTTTGGCGCTACAAGCACCGGAGCATTAGTCATTAATGATTTAATTTTCTGGAACGCATCTTCACATCGCTCCGACCACACATAAGGAACTTTCGGGCTTAACAGATCAGTTAACGGGGCAGCAATAGCTGAGAAATTTCTACAGAACCCTCTGTAGTACCCAGTCATCCCAAGGAAGCAGCGCAGGTCCCGTCTGGAAGCCGGAGCAGAAAATGCCAGGATTGCTTCCACCTTAGCTTGGACCGGCCGCACTTCCCCGTTACCAACCACCTTCCCCAGATAGACCACAGTTGCCTGAGCAAATTCACATTTTTCTAGATTAATAGTTAAATTCGCCGTGCGCAAACGCTCGAAAACCTCAGCCAACTGCTCCATGTGTTTTTTCCATGACTCTGAAAAAACCACAATGTCATCCAAATATGCCGCACACCCTGACAGACCCGCCAGCACAATATTAACGAGCCGTTGGAAAGTCGCCGGCGCATTGCGCATCCCAAACGCCATTACCGTGTACTGTAGGAAATTATCTGGTGTCACAAACGCTGATATTTCTTTAGCGCGATTAGTCAACGGAACTTGCCAATACCCTTTTAACAAGTCGATCTTGGTGACAAACAAGGCACTGCCCACCTGGTCAATACAATCTTCCATCCTGGGCAAAGGATAACTGTCAGGTTTTGTCACGTTGTTAACTTTCCGGAAGTCTGTACAAAAGCGATCCGATTTGTCCGGTTTATCAACCAGTAAGCACGGCGAGCTCCACGGGCTTAAGCTGGACTCAGCAATCCCGTTCACAATCATATAATCAACCTCCTTCTTAAACCGACGGCGTTTGTCAGGGTTTACACGATATGCATGTTGTTTAATCGGCGGTGAGTCACCCACATCAATATCATGTTCCAAAACTGTCGTACAGGTAGGTACGTCAGAAAATAGTTGCTTGTTGGACAAAATCAATGCACTTACATCTGCACGCTGCGCATCAGGCAAGTGTGCTAAATGTGCCTCAATATTACCAAGAATTTCTGAGTTTCGCAGCCTCCCCTGTAACACCGCCTTCGATTGGACCACCACGTCTTCATCCCCCCCCAAAAAGACCGGGACCTCAGAAGTGACAGACGTGTCACTTTCAGCACTGGACAGCGCCACCATACAGGCAGCGGCAGGTTTACAGAGACCAGCACTAGACAGCTCCCCAGGTAGAACAACAGACCCAGCAGTAACCGTAGCTGAGCCACTGCTCAAATCAGTCGCATCTGCCCTCTCATTGTACGGCTTCAACATATTAACGTGACAAAGCCTGCTCCTACGACCCCGGTCAGGGGTAGCGATGAGATAGTCACGGTCACCGACTTTCTTGGTAACAACATAAGGACCACTGAACCGGGCCTGCAAACTGGAACCAGGGATCGGCAACAAGACTAGCACTCTGTCGCCTGGAGCGAACACTCTGTCCTTAGCCCGTTTGTCATACCAATTCTTCATTCCCCTCTGAGCAACAACCAGATTTTCATGGGCCAGCTCGCACGCACGGCGCATCCTGAACCGAAACCCACTCACATAATCCAGCAAATTAAGTGGCTCGGCCACACCCAGCCACTTTTCCTTCAACAGCTTCAGGGGACCACGTACATTATGAGCAAAAACCAGCTCAGACGGGCTAAATCCCAGCGACTCCTGCACCACCTCTCTTATTGCGAACAACATCAAATGCACTCCCTCATCCCACTCCTTATCGGACTCCAAACAGTACGCACGTAACATTGATTTAAGCGTCTGATGAAAACGCTCAAGCGCCCCCTGTGACTCAGGGTGATATGGACTCGAGTGGACATGACTGATGGCGAGCTGTTTGAGAGTCTGAGCAAAGACACACGACATGAAATTAGATCCTTGGTCAGTTTGAATTACCTTTGGCAACCCAAACATGGAAAAAAATTTCACCAGGGCTTTGCCCACACTCAAAGCAGTGATGTTACGCAACGGTATGGCTTCGGGAAACCGTGTTGCTGCACACATGATGGTAAGAAGAAATTTATTCCCGGATTTACTACGTGGAAAAGGGCCCACACAGTCCACGATCACCCGCTCAAAAGGTTCACCTATAGCCGGGATGGGATACAGTGGTGCAGGCGGAATCGTCTGATTGGGCTTCCCTACAACCTGGCACACATGGCAGGTTTTACAGTATTGTACTACATCCCTCTTTAGACCAGGCCAGAAGAAGTGGCGCAGCACTCGGTCATACGTTTTATTAACACCAAGGTGGCCAGCAAGCTGATGATCATGAGCCAAACCTAAGATGTCACGGCGGTACTTAGCCGGGACCACCACTTGTATTTTCACCCTCCAATCATCATCTGGTGACGCAACCAGCGGTGTCCATTTACGCATGAGCACCCCGTTTTCGACAAAGTACCCCCGAGAGCCAACGACACCTTCTGATACCGCATCGTCCAACAACAATGATATCTCCGCATCCGCTTTTTGATCACACACCAGTTGCTGACGTGCCACAGGCACAGTACCGAGACTTATCGTATCCGTCTTCACACCGTCACACTGCAGGGGAGAGTCATTAAACGGTACATCCAGTTCTATAGCCATAAAACTATCAGCCAGATCCACCTTATTGCTAACCTCAACCTCACACTTGGACTTGGCGCGGGTAACGGCACAGGCGAAATGTACATCAGGGAACTCTCGGACCCCTTCATCCGAACAATTCCCCATAGGAACTGCAGTCACCTCCGGCTTAACGAGTACTCTGCCCCCGGCTAAGTCATTCCCCAAGATCAAATCTACCCCCTCAATAGGAAAACAAGATCTAACCCCGACAATCACCGGCCCTGTAACTAGATCTGACTTGAGGTAAATATGATGCAACGGTGAATCTACATATTGCATTCCAAAGCCCCTCACAAGAACCCCGGAATTCACAGCCGACGCCTCCGACAGGGGCAACACACCAAGTCACGATAAAAGATTGTGATGCCGCTGTATCCCTCAGAATTGTCACTGGAACCCAGTTGTTCTTCCCAAGCGACGACACCACTCCCTGCATAAGAAACGGAGCAAACACTTCCAATTCTGAATTGAGTGGTCCCGGTCGAGAAGTATTGACAAAGGCTACTGTCTTCACATTGTTTTTTTTATCCTGCAAAATATAGCAATTCGCCATAACATGACCTCTTTTCTTGCAGTGATGACACACCGGCCTATCCGTAGATCCCCACTTCACCTCTCCTGATTTGTCCTCAGTAATTCTTGGCCTGCTGGACTGCCATGGCACCTTAGCAAAGACTGGGGTTTCTCTGATTGTATTGTCCACAAACCCGGTTTGTGCCCGAGTCCTGTCACTGCCGACAGCCTTATGAGTAAGCACATAGTTATCCGCCAAAACCGCAGCATCAAACAATTTAAGCGGTTTTTGCTCATTGAGGTATGTGGCCACTGTGTAATGGTGCGTTCACACCGGACGCGTCGAAAAAATTCTCTACGCGTCTGACGCAGCAGTCTTGACGCGCGTCGAAAAAAGGGTGTTCACACCAGACGCGTCGGACGCGGAGTCATAAATGAGTCGAGGAACGACAGGACCGCAGCGTACTTCCACTTTTTAGTGGACTGAGCTGCACTCCCACTGCGCTTCTCGCTGCTCTCTCTCTCTTCTCTCTTTGATACGTGTCTCTGAGACTTTTCCACCTACAGCGGCAGATCTCCTCTGCCATGAAACACATATGCCGGCGGTTGGTTGATAGTAAAGTACAACAAATAGCGAGAATAAAAGCAAATACATACATTCAAAACGTACCAGGTAGTCCCACGGCTTCTCCAACCTTGTTCCACGCTTTATCTTTATAGCTCCGGTTTCGGTAAGCATAAAGAGTTGTATCGTAAAGTTCGGGGTGCCCACAGACGGCGACAATAATCTTTTCCTCCATTTTTTTCGACCGGCAGGACGATGACGAGCGGAGCTGCTCAACGCTGATTGGCTGACGCAACTATGACTCACGCGTCTTTGCTGCCAGAGTTGGGAAATTTGAACTCGCGCGTCAACGAGCTGCGTCTGTTCGCGCTGTTCGCTGAGTTCGCCCCGCGACAAACCCTCTGTTCGTGCTGCTTCAAACGCGTCTGACGCGCTGCTCGCTGGAAAATACGCAGCTACGCAGCTTCGACGCAGCTTTGCATTGACTTAACATGTAATCTCGACGCGCGTCGAAATTTTGACGCGTCCGGTGTGAACACACCATAAGGCAAACAGTTCTTGAACTCCTCCATGAGCACTACGGTTTTCAGATCTTCTAGAGTTTTTATCCCCACCGATGAGCACCACCGTTCAAACAGAACCTCTTTTTCCCGTGCGAATTCCACATACGCTTGGCAATCTTGTTTTTTTGAATCACGAAACTTTTGACGGTAAGCCTCAGGCACCAGCTCATACGCGCGCAGAATAGCAGCTTTCATCTGCTCATAACTCCGACTGACCTCCTCAGATAACGCAGCGTAAACCGCCCGCGCTTTACCCGACAGAACGCACTGCAGCATAACCGGCCACATGCTCACAGGCCATTTAAACGTGGTTGCAACACGCTCAAACAGGACAAAATAACTATCAACGTCTATCTCGTCAAATACCGGGACAAACCGAATGTATTTGCTTACGAAATCGCCAGTCTCCGCAGACCCCAACTGCTGAGGCTGGCGAGACGACACCTCCAGCTCCCTCAAACGTACCTCCGCGTCAATTTTCCTCATCTCCAAATTAAAATTACGCTCGTTCTCCTTCTCTCTCAGCCTCAGCTTAAGTAGCTCTAGTTTACGGTCGCTCAACGTCTGAGAGCCCTCTGTCTCAACGTTTGTATCACCGTGAATCTCCTCCTCCGACAATACCTCCTGGTCTATAAGCGCAGCCAACAGCTGTCCTTTAATAACTTGTTTCTTGCTCTGTTTATTGACTACAACCTCGAATTTGCCTGCGATTTGACCAAGCTCCTGTTTGGTACACGCATCCAACTTTTCCCTAGTTGGATCCTCGACAAACCCTTCCAAGTCAAAATCCATTACTGCAATTCTCCGCTATACAGCCAATAAAACAAACACATACGCTGTCACGGGCCTTTTCCAAGCACACTACTCACCAGCCCGAGCCAGCCTTTGGACGAGCCCCCATATGTTACGTCCCGCCTCCCTACTCTGCGGTAGTGGCTCTTGAGGGAGACGCAACATGAAATAAAATAAGAAAACGCGAAGCACCTTACAGCGAACAAAAAGCTTTATTCGCGTAATCAAACAATGTCACTGGAGAACGGGTAAAAGAAACAAAAAGACGGAGGGGACTTGGACCAGCCACTCCAGCGGCCGTCGAACCCAGAGTCTTCCTCCGCTGCCCAACACACCACAGAACCTAACGGGCCCAACAAAGACACGAAAACAACCTATGTAACACGTCCTCCAGGAAACCCAACCAAAAGGCACAAGCGCCTCGGCACAGCGGACCCCTCCCCAGTAATGAACGCCTCTCTTCTCCTTCAGTCTCCTCCTTTACACTCGGCTGATTGGCAACGGTGAACACCCGCGCCAAGCTCGGCTGAGTGTCAACTAGGAACACCTGGAGAAGGCGGAGCCAGAGGCGGGCCAAGTGCACCTGCCCAGCAGAGAAAACAAGAGGACAACAAGAAGGGGGGGGAGTACGTAACACCCCCACCATGAGTTAGTGATTTTTTTTTCATTTTTTTTTTTCAAACAAAACAATCACAACAAACAACCTTAGTTGACCGGCGTGCTCACCACCACTCATTCCACCCAATAACTGCTATATTATAAGCGCGACAATGCATCCGCCAACACATTATCCCTGCCACGAATGTGCTTGCATGAAGATACTCCAACGCATCAACCTTTGATTTGTGTTGCGCATTTTGTGCAGAAACACAAGGGGGTTGTGATCAGTGTAAATCGTGACAGGAATGTTTGATGACCCCACGTATACCTCAAAGTGGTTCAAAGCCAAAACCATAGCGAGTGCCTCCTTTTCGATGGTGGAATACACCCGCTGGTGTCGATTGAACTTCTTTGAGAAGTATGACACCGGATGCTCCACTCCCTCGACATCCTGCAGCAAGACAGCCCCAGCCCCAAATTCACTCGCATCAACTGCCAGTTTAAAGGGCTGACCGAAGTTTGGCGCTACAAGCACCGGAGCATTAGTCATTAATGATTTAATTTTCTGGAACGCATCTTCACATCGCTCCGACCACACATAAGGAACTTTCGGGCTTAACAGATCAGTTAACGGGGCAGCAATAGCTGAGAAATTTCTACAGAACCCTCTGTAGTACCCAGTCATCCCAAGGAAGCAGCGCAGGTCCCGTCTGGAAGCCGGAGCAGAAAATGCCAGGATTGCTTCCACCTTAGCTTGGACCGGCCGCACTTCCCCGTTACCAACCACCTTCCCCAGATAGACCACAGTTGCCTGAGCAAATTCACATTTTTCTAGATTAATAGTTAAATTCACCGTGCGCAAACGCTCGAAAACCTCAGCCAACTGCTCCATGTGTTTTTTCCATGACTCTGAAAAAACCACAATGTCATCCAAATATGCCGCACACCCTGACAGACCCGCCAGCACAATATTAACGAGCCGTTGGAAAGTCGCCGGCGCATTGCGCATCCCAAACGCCATTACCGTGTACTGTAGGAAATTATCTGGTGTCACAAACGCTGATATTTCTTTAGCGCGATTAGTCAACGGAACTTGCCAATACCCTTTTAACAAGTCGATCTTGTCACTACTCACCAGCCCGAGCCAGCCAGAGTCTTCCTCCGCTGCCCAACACACCACAGAACCTAACGGGCCCAACAAAGACACGAAAACAACCTATGTAACACGTCCTCCAGGAAACCCAACCAAAAGGCACAAGCGCCTCGGCACAGCGGACCCCTCCCCAGCTCCCTCAAACGTACCTCCGCGTCAATTTTCCTCATCTCCAAATTAAAATTACGCTCGTTCTCCTTCTCTCTCAGCCTCAGCTTAAGTAGCTCTAGTTTACGGTCGCTCAACGTCTGAGAGCCCTCTGTCTCAACGTTTGTATCACCGTGAACCTCCTCCTCCGACAATACCTCCTGGTCTATAAGCGCAGCCAACAGCTGTCCTTTAATAACTTGTTTCTTGCTCTGTTTATTGACTACAACCTCGAATTTGCCTGCGATTTGACCAAGCTCCTGTTTGCTACACGCATCCAACTTTTCCCTAGTTGGATCCTCGACAAACCCTTCCAAGTCAAAATCCATTACTGCAATTCTCCGCTATACAGCCAATAAAACAAACACATACGCTGTCACGGGCCTTTTCCAAGCACACTACTCACCAGCCCGAGCCAGCCTTTGGACGAGCCCCCATATGTTACGTCCCGCCTCCCTACTCTGCGGTAGTGGCTCTTGAGGGAGACGCAACATAAAATAAAATAAGAAAATGCGAAGCACCTTACAGCGAACAAAAAGCTTTATTCGCGTAATCAAACAATGTCACTGGAGAACGGGTAAAAGAAACAAAAAGACGGAGGGGACTTGGACCAGCCACTCCAGCGGCCGTCGAACCCAGAGTCTTCCTCCGCTGCCCAACACACCACAGAACCTAACGGGCCCAACAAAGACACGAAAACAACCTATGTAACACGTCCTCCAGGAAACCCAACCAAAAGGCACAAGCGCCTCGGCACAGCGGACCCCTCCCCAGTAATGAACACCTCTCTTCTCCTTCAGTCTCCTCCTTTACACTCGGCTGATTGGCAACGGTGAACACCCGTTGCCGTAGAGTAGAGACTGTGTCTGTCCCACGGCCACTTCAATTAAATAAATCAAAAGTAAGCAGAAGAGGAGTCGTACACAATAACCTTATACAAGTTAACACAATTATTTCAGCAGTGCAACAAAATAGGTCTATTAAATGTGGTCTCCTAAATATTCGATCTCTGTCATCTAAAGCTGTGTTACTGAATGATTTAATATCAGATAATCACATTGATTTATGTTGCCTAACTGAAACCTGGCTGAGCCATGAAGAATATGTCTGCCTGAATGAATCGACTCCTCCAAGTCATATTAATACTCACATTCCTCGAGGCACCGGTCGAGGAGGTGGAGTAGCAGCCATCTTTGAATCGAGCCTATTAATTAATCCTCAACCAAAATTACACTACACCTCATTTGAAAGCCTTGTTCTTAGTCTTTCACATCCAACCTGGAAAACACTACAGCCAATTCGATTTGTGATTCTGTACCGCCACCAGGTCCATATTCAGAGTTTATATCTGAATTCTCAGAATTTATATCAAGTTTGGTTCTTAAAACCGATAAAGTTATTATTGTTGGAGATTTTAATATCCATGTGGATGTTGATAATGATTGCCTTAGTGCTGCATTCATCTCCTTGTTGGACTCGATTGGCTTCTGTCAGAGAGTACAGAAACCCACTCACAGCTTTGGCCACACGCTTGATCTTGTTCTTACTTATGGCGTTGACATTGAGCATTTGAACGTCTTCCCACAGAATCCTCTTCTGTCAGACCACAACCTCATAACTTTTGAATTTATACTACCGGAGTGTACTCCGTTAGTCAAAAGTTTTACACTAGATGTCTAACTGATAGTGCTGTAGCTAAATTTAAAGAAGCGATTCCTTCTGTATTTGATTCGATACCACGTCTCAATATAACAGAGGACTCCTGGTCTAACTTTAGTCCGTCCCAGATTGATCATCTTGTTGACAGTGCCATAGGCTCTCTGAGAATGACACTGGACTCGATAGCCCTCTGAAGAAGAAGACAGTGAGGAAGAGGAGGTTTGCTCCTGGTATAACCCTCAGACCCGCAAACTGAAGCAACGTCACGAAAGCTTGAACGCATATGGCGTTCAACTAATCTCGAAGAATCCCGCTTAGTTTGGCGAGATAGTCTTAAAACATATAAGAAGGCCTCCGTAATGCCAGAGCAGCCTATTACTCATCAATAATAGAATAAATAAATAAAAACAACCCCAGGTTTCTCTTCAGCACTGTAGCCAGGCTGACAGAGAGTCACAGCTCTGTGGAGCCGAGCATTCCTATAAACCTTAGTGGTAATGACTTTATGAACTTCTTTAATGAAAAGATTTTAACTATTAGGGACAAGATTAATAATCTCTTGCCCATAACCAGTGCCAATCTGTCCTCAAGTGGAATGGCCTTGGAAACCGCTGTATGCCCTGGTGTATATTTGGAGGATTTTCTCCTATCAACCGTGACCAATTATTTTCAACGGTTTCTACTTCAACACGCCTACCTGTCTCTTGGACCCCATCCCGACGAGGCTGCTTAAAGACGTTTTGCCTTTAATTGGCGGCTCTCTATTAGATATTATCAATGTGTCTCTGCTAACAGGCCACGTACCACACTCCTTCAAGGTGGCTGTTATTAAACCTCTCCTGAAGAAGCCCACTCTGGATCCAGAGGTATTGGCTAACTATAGACCGATCTCTAACCTCCCCTTCCTCTCCAAGATCCTTGAGAAAGTGGTGCAAATCAGTTGTGCGACTTTCTACATCATAATAGTTTATTTGAGAAATTTCAATCAGGATTTAGAAAACACCACAGCACCGAGACGGCACTGGTGAAAATTACAAATGACCTCTTAATGGCAGCAGATAAAGGACTCCTCTCTGTCCTGGTCTTGTTAGACCTTAGTGCTGCATTCGACACCATTGACCATGACATCCTGTTACAGAGACTGGAGCAGTCGATTGGCATTTCAGGCACGGCACTAATTTGGTTTAAATCCTATTTATCAGATCGATCTCAGTTTGTATTTGTAAACGATGACGCGTCGATAACCACCAACGTTAATCACGGAGTTCCACAAGGTTCTGTGCTTGGACCAATTTTATTTACCTTATACATGCTTCCTTTGGGCAATATTATCAGGAAACACTCCATAAACTTTCATTGTTATGCAGATGACACTCAACTATATTTATCGATAAAACCAGAGGAGAGCAACCAACTCTGTAAAATTCAAGCATGTCTTAAAGACATAAAAACTTGGATGACCTGCAACTTCTTGATGTTAAACTCAGACAAAACCGAAGTAATTTTAATCGGCCCTGAGCACCTCAGAGATCAATTATCTGGTGATGTGGATTCTGTAGACGGCATTGCCCTGGCATCCAACACCACTGTAAAGAATCTTGGCGTTATCTTTGATCGGGACTTGTCCTTTAACTCCCACGTAAAGCAAATCTCAAGGACTGCATTCTTTCATCTACGTAATATTTCAAAATCAGGCACATCTTGTCTCAAAAGATGCAGAAAAATTGGTTCACGCTTCGTTACTTGAGACTGGATTACTGCAACTCCTTATTAGCAGGCTGCTCTAATAAATCTCTTAGGTCCCTCCAGTTGATCCAGAATGCTGCAGCTCGTGTTCTCACTAAAACTAAGAAAAGAGATCACATCACTCCTGCACTAGCTGCTCTGCACTGGCTCCCAGTAAAATCAAGAATCACTTTTAAAATTCTTCTCTTAACCTACAAAGCCTTGATTGGTGATGCTCCATCATATCTTAAGGAGCTTGTCGTACCATATTGCCCCACTAGAGAGCTACGCTCACTAAATGCGGGACTACTTGTAGTTCCTAGAGTCTTAAAAAGTAGAATGGGAGCCAGAGCCTTTAGTTATCAAGCTCCTCTTTTATGGAACCAGCTTCCAATTTCAGTCCGGGAGGCAGACACAGTCACCTCGTTTAAGAGTAGACTTAAGACCTTCCTCTTTGACAGAGCTTATAGTTAGGGCTGAATCAGGTTTGCCCTGGTCCAGCCCCTTGATATGCTGCTATAGGCTTATAGCTGCCGGGGGACGTTTTAGGATGCACTGAGCACCTCTCTCCTCTTTTCTCTCCTTAAGGATGAATTTTCATCTCTCCATCACACGTTACTAACTCTGTTTTCTCCCCGGAGTCCTTTTGACTTTCGTCTCATGGGGTCATCGGACCCTATGAGACGGCATAGATCCTATCTGCCTGATGGATCGTCTGGGTCGTGGAATTCCTGCTCATGACTACGCCACTGTCCTGTTGAGACTCCGCCACTCCTCCTCCCCACCGCCATCTGCCTGATGGATCGTGGAGGTCTCCATCGTGGAATATGCCTACTATGAACTATTCATACACTCTGTCATATTCATTGAATGTATTTTAACTCTAAATCTGTCCTTCTGTACACATTACATCTATTGCATCTGTCCATCCTAGGAGAGGGATCCTCCTCTGTTGCTCTCCTCCAGGTTTCTTCCCTTTTTTTCCCCCTGAAGGGTTATTTGGGAGTTTTTCCTGGTCCGATGTGAGGTTTTGGGGCAGGGATGTCTATGTGTACAGATTGTAAAGCACTCCGAGACAAATTTGTAATTTGTGAAATTGGGCTATACAAATAAACTGAATTGAATTGAATTGAGTGTCAACTAGGAACACCTGGAGAAGGCGGAGCCAGAGGCGGGCCAAGTGCACCTGCCCAGCAGAGAAAACAAGAGGACAACAAGAAGGGGGGGGAGTACGTAACACGTGATTACACACACACACAAAGAAACAAGATTCAATGTTTTTTTCACACGTAATGTAATTAAACTTAAGTTTAGACTTGTTTACCTCTTCAACCCTGTTGAGGGGACCAAGTAGTGGACGTGTTGGATTCAGGCCATCCACAGAGGTCTCAAGCGTGTCAGTTTCGTCATTCTTAGACTCAATCAGCTCACTCTGTCAACATCTGTATCAAGGGACAGTGAATAAATAGGATGTATGAATGTACCATTACAGAGAATATTTAGGGTTTTAATGAGAGGAACAATCCACTTTGTTTTAAAGCACTAAAGTCATTTTGCCAAGACATTTTTTGACACATTTGATGAAAAAAAGACAACACGGACCAGGCGGACTGTCGTAATTACAGATGTTAAAAGGGTTTAAAAAAAATCATGAGGTAAAGATGATTATCAAACTTCATGGAAGTTTAAGATATTCCATAGAGTTTGTTCATTGTTATCTGACTCTAGATATTAATGAAAGGCAGATGTGTGCGTTTAGAGTTGTTCACGCCTGCCCGAGTGGCTCATATTTGGTAACATTGTCATTTGAAAAGAAAAAAAGAAAAGATAATTGTGACAACGAACATGGTGTATTATTTGCATGATACTTTTAGAGTTAACATTTTTCAGAAGGGACTATAGGCCCCCGGGCATCTTCACTTTATCAAATATGCCCTCTTTGAGAACGGTTTGGATACCACTGATTTAGACAATTACTCATGTCCTCATATGTCAGTGTCCATATATACCATATGAGCTGATTACACACACACACAGTAGAGTTATAGAATGTTGATTCTGAATGTCTCGTGTCCTCATATGTCACTGTCCATATATACCATATGAGGTGATTACACACACACACAGTAGTTATAGAATGTTGATTCTGAATGTCTCATGTCCTTATAAATCACTGTCCATATATACCATATGACGTGATTACACACACACAAAGAAACAAGATTCAATGTTTTTTTCACACGTAATGTAATTAAACTTAAGTTTAGATTTGTTTACCTCTTCAACCCTGTTGAGGGGACCAAGTAGTGGACGTGTTGGATTCAGGCCATCCACAGAGGTCTCAAGCGTGTCAGTTTCGTCATTCTTAGACTCAATCAGCTCACTCTCAGTCAACATCTGTATCAGATAAGGGCTAGAAAGGGACAGTGAATAAATAGGATGTGGGAATGTACCATTGCAGAGAATATTTAGGATTTTAATGAGAGGAACAATCCATATGGACACACAAATGCCTGTAACATGGTAACTGACAGCTCTAGATAAACACAACTGTTTGAGAAGATGTACAATAGGTTACAATTCATTTTGTAATCTCAAAGGTTTTCTTCATGTTCATTTACATTTGTTTATGAAGAGAAACATGATCTAAAATAAGTTAATTTACTTTTGTTTTTACATACCGTTTTAAGCCTTTATAAAATAATGACAAATACTTGCAAGATGTTAAAAGTTACATGTATCCAAAAAATAGAATAACGATTCTGAATGTCTCGTGTCCTCATATGTCACTGTCCATATATACCATATGACGTGATTACACACACACAAAGAAACAAGATTCAATGTTTTTTTCACACGTAATGTAATTAAACTTAAGTTTAGACTTGTTTACCTCTTCAACCCTGTTGAGGGGACCCAGTAGTGGACGTGTTGGATTCAGGCCATCCACAGAGGTCTCAAGCGTGTCAGTTTCGTCATTCTTAGACTCAATCAGCTCACTCTCAGTCAACATCTGTATCAGATAAGGGGTAGAAAGGGACAGTGAATAGGATCTGGGAATGTACCATCAAGTGTTGTCATAGATGAGCATCTCAGGGAATGATGAAGTTGAGAGCCAAATATTTTAGGTCCTCCGCTCTGACGAAGTCATTGCTCGGGCCCTAATAATAATAATAATAATAACAAATATACTTTTTCATTCTGTACAATATGTTTAAAGTCATTCAATAACATCTGTTATTGATCCTATCTACACAACAGCATGTCACTTCTTAGCTCTCCGTCTCGCGCGCCGCAGAGCTCCGATGCCGGCGTGTGCGCAGACAGGTGAGCACACGCCCACTAGCCGGCAGAGAGCGTTGAATATGTCGCGTGAAAATTAAACCGCTATATCTGCATTTTTTAAACGCTCCCATGGTGGAGAAGATGGAACACGTCGCTAACCCTAACCCAACAATGAGCCTGCTAGCTGCCATTGCCCTCTCAGTCCCAGTCAGCAGTGTAAACTGTGAGAGGGACTTCTCCACCATGAACAGAGTAATATAGACTTTTCACAATGGGATTTGCTGTGTAAGCTATCACTATTTTAAGATATCAGCTTTTACTTTTAAAGCCTAACAGTTTATGTATTTGCAGGTCAAGACAAACATCCGCAACAGGCTGCAAGGAGACCATCGTGCTGCCTGCGGATGTCAATTAATCAGCCAAATGTTTCTGACTGCTTATCAAGAGGCTCTGGAACCCTTCTTTGAAAAGCCCCGAAAAATCCACTGCAGTGACAAAATATGCACCCTTTGTGGTGGTCATGAAAATAAATGAACACCTACATGTTTCAAGTGTTTGTGTCGGTCGGTCTGGTCCCCCCCCCCCCCTGAAGCTGTAAACCTAGGGGAAACACTGACACCCATATGTAGTAAGTGAGATAAAGAAAAATTTATTGAGATAAATCGTGATTCTCTTTTGAAAGAATGACAATACGCAGAAACTAAATCGTCAACGTTATGATCTCCTGTAATAAACCTGTGACCCCGGGATGTCCGTTCCTCACCGCTGCCCCTGAACGCAACAGACGTAATACATTTGCATTACTTGATTACACTCTAAACAAGGCTAAATACTAGCAGCGTTTTTGTGAGGGCTGCTGAGGTTGAGCAGTCGAATATGGATACAATCTTACACCGTGTTTCTGACCCCTAGGCTTACAACTTCAGGGGGGAGGGACCGACAAACACAAACCAGTGTTTCCCATACCATTATAACAGGGTGGCCCCCCTGAAATTGTATCTATAGTGCCAGATTACAACAAGAGTAATTTGAGGGTCTACACAAGGAGTGGGCAATTATTTTTCCCAGAGGGCCACATGAAGAACAGAAAATATTGTGGAGGTCCAGGCCAATCGCCTAATAGGGCGGTGCAGTCACATGGGTCTGATGTTCCTTATGCCGAGGAGCAATACTCTGGATGCAGCTGTCAGTTAATTTTACAACTCTAAAACTCTTGTCGTACAAACCATGTCTCCGGCGACAGAAAGTGACATGCCAAATTCAAATTAAAGTTAACACTTTCCGACGTAATTCCAAAGGATTCGGAATGCTAAGAAGCGGAGCGTTTCAGTGGTATGCGGTACATTACGGCAATCGTAAGATATTTGGCGAGCTTGCCTGTGAGGGAAAGGGTGGAAGTGAGCAGAGAGCAAGCTGGAATCGCAGCCTGATACGTCGGCAGAAAGCATGGCACACGTTCCCGAAGCACAATGACGGCAACAGAGCAGCATCTATGTTTCTTTATGCTTATTTATTGCTCAGCGCTCCTTTAAGCTTTGTGTGTGCGCTCTTCTGCAGCAGAAGGCGTTACAGCGGTCTTTACGTAAAGTCGGAGGATACCGTGTGTATCTGCCGTGTTCTGCTCCAGGAGAGTGACACACACAGCCTCAAAGAGCGCTGAGCAATAAATAAGCATTGAGAAACATAAATGCTGGTCTGATGCCATCATCTTGCTTCGGGAAACTCAAGTCGGGAATGGAGAAGCGTTACAGCGGTCTTTACCATAACTTATAATAAGTATAATACTCGGCGGGCCGGATTAAAAAGCCCAACGGCCGTATACGCAAAGTTTGGAAATGTAACCCTCCATTTGATATATCTCTGCAATTTATTTACAATATTGAATACAAAAAAAGATAAATTAACTAAATTAATCAGTTTTTTAATTATGAAGAATCAGACAGCCACAGTGAGAAAAAAATAAATTATGTGTAGAAAGATGTTGACGCGTAAAGAGGAATTTACACCCGTAATATGTAGCTTAAAACATAAAACTACAGATATGACTTACCTTTTCATATCTTTTGAGCAGACTAGTTGATGCACCTGGAGATCTCTTTTCTTGCCTCTTACTTGTTGACACCTTTTGAGTACTCTGAGAAGGCTCGGATGTAGATGGACCCTCACCGTGCTCCCCGTCCAAGACTTTCCTTCAGATTTCTGAAGCTATTAACAATAAACATCAATCCAACGGGATCAGGTCAAAACTGAATAATCAATACAGCAGAAACTTTGATATTTGTAGGTAGCAACATTTCTTTTTTCACCTCATCAACCAACAATGTCAATAACCGTTTTAATACTGTCAAAGATAATTGTAAATTAATGTAAAATCAAAGCTACTTGGACATCATTAAGCATTATTCATGGCTGTGACATATCATATGGTATAAGCATTTCCTTTAGAAAGAACTTTAAAAGTAACATTTTGACTACCTTGCATCTCCACGGCCAATCCGAGTCACCATAATTATAGGTGACCTCCTCTCCTTGACTGATGTCTCGTGTTGCAAACAAACACAGATGGGGCTTCCCTTGTATGTTTAGGTACTTCATCTTGGCATTGGGGTTGACATTATTATCGTTCACAAGTCTTCCAAGTGACCCATCCTCTTTTGCTGCATCAAAACTACAAAAACAAAAGTATATCAGTTTCATAACAGTAAATATATAAAATAAAGGCAAAGTGTCATTGAATTTGGATTAGACGAAGCATTGACACAATACGCACCACCATAGTTTTCCATTAAAATAGAACTCGAACATGAACACCTTCAGGCAGTCGTGATGAAGTCTGTCTCCGTTCACATTCTTGCTGGCTTATTAATTCACCTCTATATTCCAACAGAAAGTCTCCCTTTTCAAATAGAGCAGAGGTGAAGATGCCACGACCTATTCCACACAGAGAAAAAACGTTTGTTAAGTTTATTCCTACTTTAATCATGGTTACAAAATTAGAACATTCAACTTACCTTTGAAGGCATTGATGTATTTGATGTCAAGTCCCACTTTGTCCCCTCCAGTATCAATGTAAAAGTTGGCATCAGCCTTTGGATTTAGGCGTCTTCGGTGCATATTCTCTTGCTGAAATGACCAAAGAAGATGGTTGTCAGGATTATTATCTTCATTTATAGAACATGCATGATCAGAACATATTCTATAGCCATTTAAACTAGTAATAAACTTGGATAAAATAAGAAAATGAATAACTGCTCCATTCACATTTTTATTTGACACTGCTTCACAGATTTACATATTAAGAATATCTTTAGACTATCTAAGATTAACTGTAGAAGTAAGGTAAGCCCCTTGCTTTGTTTGTTTCTTCCAAACCTGTCTACATGGACTGCTAATCATCCTCTCTGAAGGCCCAGAGTAAACATACCATCAACATTAGCTTAGTGCTAGCAGCTCAGGGAGCAAGCTGCAGGTGATTCAGTCAAGACTGGTGAGGAGATGTGTGATGTAAGCTACAATGGCATGCTAACGTCAACCTTTTACCTTGTATCAAGCCACATAGTATGTTCACTAGCAAGCTAACGTTAGCAAACGAGCGCTAGCTAGCATTAGCACGTTCGCAAGCTAGCAGTTAGCACGGTCGCTAACAGCAGCAAGCTAACACGCCATGTGGCTCGACACAGGCCGTGACAATGATAAAGCACGAGATAACACGAGCTAAACCACCACGTGAATCGACTGTCCTTAACCAGAGGGCCTGCTAGCATAGCTCACCTCACTCATCTCCTTCAGTCTTCACCACCTGGAGCTAGCTCCGTTTTATACTTACACATATAAATGACACGTTCTCATTTACTCCAGTCTTAACCGAATCACCTTTAGCTAGCTCCGTTTTATACTTACACATATAAATGACACGTTCTCATCTACTAGAGTCTTAACCGAATCACCTGTAGCTAGCTCCGTTTTATACTTACACATATAAATGACACGTTCTCATCTACTAGAGTCTTAACCGAATCACCTGGAGCTAGCTCCGTTTTATACTTACACATATAAATGACACGTTCTCATCTACTCCAGTCTTAACCGAATCACCTGGAGCTAGCTCCGTTTTATATTTACACATATAAAAGCTTACCTGGTGGTGTTTAATCCTTCATCCTTCATCGGTGCATGCTCTCTGCCTGTCTGTTTAAAGGTCCACGCACCTGGTCCTTGACGTTGGTACGCCCCCCCCCGACGTCACTCCCACGCGGGGAAAAACAGCCAATCACAAGAAAGGGCGCGAATTGTCACCGTGTGTATCGAAATGTGTATCAAACTGCACCAGCATCCTCACGCCGATAGATGTCGCTGTTCTATACACTGGGATACACAAAAACTAGGTCAGGTGGTAAAAATGGACTTTGCACGAAAAAGAGAGGGTATGTTAGTTAGACAGTTTTAAGACGCTTAAGCTCTTTGTTTTAGCCGGACCTCGGCATGGTCCGGCTAATCCCAATAAGTCCGGCTGTTGCTGGTGTGTATTCAGGTGTAAAGTCCGGACATACCATATCCACCTACACACACACACACACACACACACACACACACACACACACACACACACACACACACACACACACACACACACACACACACACACACACACACACACACACACTGGCCCTTTGTAAATATCCTGGGAACGACCTTCTCGCCACAGCGCATCCCACCTAGGAAGAGATAAGATTATCTTAGGAAACTCCCCAGCTCAGTCAAGGAAGCTACATGTGAATTCCATCTTCCTTTCTCACACTTTCACAACATATGCACTCATTGGCAGACGAGAAGAACCAATGAAGGAGCGACAACGGCGGAAGCAGAGGACCAAGGGCCAATGAGAAAAACCCACCCCTTATCTCCTGACCAATCAAAACTGGTCCGATCGGCTATCTAAAATGGCCGAACACTCCGAACCGGCGTCCTTTCTCCAGCGCTGAGGCCATCGGTCAGAGCTCAGGAGGGGGGTCCATGCATGATGTCTACTTGTATCCTGATTTCTGAATAAAACGCTTATAGATGTAACGTAGAAGTCTACCGCTCTTTCTTCCAGTGAGTGTCGTCCAGGTGGTGTGTCGCTGTCCAACTCCAACAAATGGTAGCAGAGCGATGGTTGTGAAAGCCGGTCCAGAGACCTGAGGAGGACGAGCACCTGAGACCCCCGGACGGACCACTGCTTTCAAGGCCCACTCCAAGAAACTGATCAAACACCGGTGTCAACAAAAGGTAAAACTGAACCTGTTTATTTTCAAATCAGTCAAATTGAATACTCCAAAATTGATCAGGAGTATTGGAAGTGAATATTGAAACTGCAGAATTTTTTGACTTGATTTAAAATTAAAAAATAAAGCGTAAAAAGGGAAATCACGATACAGTGTGACACTGAAGTCCTCTAACATAAGTGAGGCCAGCGATTAACGCTGGAGAGACGACCCCATAGCTGGGGCCGCGTAGGCTAAAGTCCTCTAACATAAGTGAGGCCAGATTAAGCTGGAGAGACGACCCCATAGCTGGGGCCGCGTAGTCTAAAGTCCTCTAACATAAGTGAGGCCAGCGATTAACGCTGGAGAGACGACCCCATAGCTGGGGCCGCGTAGTCTAAAGTCCTCTAACATAAGTGAGGCCAGCGATTAACGCTGGAGAGACGACCCCATAGCTGGGGCCGCGTAGTCTAAAGTCCTCTAACATAAGTGAGGCCAGCGATTAACGCTGGAGAGACGACCCCATAGCTGGGGCCGCGTAGTCTAAAGTCCTCTAACATAAGTGAGGCCAGCGATTAACGCTGGAGAGACGACCCCATAGCTGGGGCCGCGTAGGCTAAAAGTCCTCTAACATAAGTGAGGCCAGCGATTAACGCTGGAGAGACGACCCCATAGCTGGGGCCGCGTAGGCTAAAGTCCTCTAACATAAGTGAGGCCAGCGATTAACGCTGGAGAGACGACCCCATAGCTGGGGCCGCGTAGGCTAAAGTCCTCTAACATAAGTGAGGCCGGCGAGTAACGCTGGAGAGTCGACCTCGAAAGGAACCGGGGCCGCGCAGTCTAAAGTCCTCTAACATACGTGAGGCCAGCCATAAGGCTGGAGAGACGACCCCGAAGAAGTGTGGGCCGCGTAGGAATTAAACACATGTGTATGTATAATCTGTGAATGAATGTTGAATACCGGTGGTGAATAAAAGTTGTCAAAGTGGAATCAACAGAGCAGAGTCGAAACCTTACGGTGTCAACGCAAGCTCTGGTCTGTTGAATTGCACGAGTGATAAATAAGGATTTAGTGTTCCGAAAGACACTTTGTCAAGTAAAGAACACATTGTATGGCGATTATGTAGTTACGAGTTTGAGATTGAGGAGGATACTGAGAAACAAAGAGGTAACTCCGCTTAACACGCAAAAATACAAGAGCAGAAAGGAGGGGGGACAAGCAGAGAGCTGCTGCGCGTCCCCACGGAGGGCACGCGCCTTCACAGACAGAGCAGCCCTCCCCTACCCACTTAGCTGCGCGCGCCGCTTTTCACCTGGCAGCCACTCAGAGCGAGACAATAACAGAGCAGGACAGTGACGGAAGAATTCCTTTTGAAGATAACTATTAATTGATAGAGTGTGGGACCATCATCTTTCCTTCTGAAACATAGTTTTTAATAAGTACGTATTTTGATAATATTAACAGAAAACGGACATTTGCAGATACCCAGATAAAGATAAAAGAACACAACAACAACAATTAGCCCCCTTCCTCCCGTCTACCCTCCCCAACCCACACGGTCCCCAAAGATGAATCCCCAGCCGTTGAATAACGGGGGGTACGGACAGACTGACGACACACGACACCATAACGACTCCAACTATGTACCTGGTAGAGGAGACAGGACAACAGGCCCGTACTACTGCTACAACTGTGACAAGCCAGGGCACTTTGCCAGAGACTGTAAGAGGTCTAGAGGTGGCAGAGGAAGAGGAGGAAGAGGAAGATACAGAGGAGGAAGTTATGGAGGACCTGGAGGTTATAGAGGACCCCAGGGAAACCCTGTTCAACAACAGCAGCAGCCTCCACAGCTACAGACTCCCCCTCAACAGCCCCCCCCCTCTGCAGCAGACAGCAGCACAACCACAATACATCATAGTCTGTATCCAGCCCCTCCTCCAAATCCATAAGCACTGATCTATCAACAGCCACAGCAAGCCACGTTTGCACCGCTTCAAGCTTAGTTCCCTCAAACCATATGTCCTGCAACAGGTGGGTCAGCAGCCCATAAATAGGGCCCCACAACAGAGAGATAATATGCATAAAAGAAGCCCGATCAGGAGTAAGAAGAGTCACAACTGGGGCAACGGAGGCTTTAGACGAGTATTAATAATTTTTAATTATAGTCAGGCTGGACATTGGGCTAATTTTTGTCCTTATCCACCACAGGGTTAGCAGTCTCAGTCAGGACCGCTTCAGTGCTCCCATAATGTCTAACCCCGCCATAACAAACACCCAACACATAGCCACAGCCACAAGGCAATAGTGATCCACGGCACCAGGCCCGGACCAGAGACACAACATTAGGCGTGCCCAGATCCAACAGCTGACAGCGAACTGTATCCACTGAACAGAAATGTGCCACGCCCACTAGTCACCCAATGATTCAACTGGAGACTAAAGAGACACTGAACAGGAAGCAAAGGGTCCGGTGGGACAGAGTAGATGATGACGACATCACACCTCTGCATGACAACAGCCAGCAGTGGAGACTTTGGTTCAAAGTCCTGCATCCCGACTCGCCACCAGGGGACCAAAGACATTGTGCCCTTAACTCCTCCTTGATACAAGATGAGATCTGAGATCCTGAGGGACTGCCTGCAACACAAGATTGAGGTTCATGAAAACCCAACTGTGGAGGCTTGGAGATCTATGCAGAGAAGCAAGGAGTAGCAGCGGCCGGTGAATGAACACCAGAGCTGCAGATTCTATGCAGTCGTTGACACCGCAGCTCCACGTCACAGTGTTGGTCCAGAGTGGAGGCACAGAGAAGAACAGTGGTGAAAGCAGAGGTTGAGGCTACGGACTGGGTGCACAAACAAAATGAACACTGGCATTACTCCACATTTGAGAACATGTACAGAATTGCACACACATCGGAGGTCCAGTTAGTATTAAGAGACACATGTTTAGACACATGCTTAGACACACACATAGTAGAGAGAACACTGATCATGGGGACACTGACAACATGCTAAACTTATTTCCAGACACCTTTAGGACTGAAGGGTGAACTGATGTGTGACTGATTCCGATAGCTCCCGTAGAGATAGAGTTAAAACCGCGTACGATTCCAATTTAATCGTCACCAGCATCCCTTAAGGATGGAACAGACTGTAGATATATTTTTTAAATCATAGAATGGTTGTTATAGGCAAGTGTACTGGAGAGGACGAGGGCTCCCTGGAATACATTAATTAATTAATTTCCTAAACTTGGAAAATGGGCCTTAATTTGGGGCCAGTAAATAAATTTGTAACCTGTTCTTTACTAATTAGGCCGACTTATTATGACATTCCTTACCCAAGCACAATGATGACGCTGTGAGTTCAGACAAGACATGGTTCTCCTGCATTGACTTGACAGACGCATGCATTTTTAATTTTATTTCTCTCTTTTCTTCTAGAGGTTGACTGTTTATTAATTCAATTCAATTCAATTCAGTTTATTTGTATAGCCCAATTTCACAAATTACAAATTTGTCTCGGAGTGCTTTACAATCTGTACACATAGACATCCCTGCCCCAAAACCTCACATCGGACCAGGAAAAACTCCCAAATAACCCTTCAGGGGAAAAAGGAAGAAACCTGGAGGAGAGCAACAGAGGAGGATCCCTCTCCAGGATGGACAGATGCAATAGATGTAATGTGTACAGAAGGACAGATTTAGAGTTAAAATACATTCAATGAATATGACAGAGTGTATGAATAGTTCATAGTAGGCATATTCCACGATGGAGACCTCCACGATCCATCAGGCAGATGGCGGTGGGGAGGAGGAGGAGTGGGCGAGTCTCAACAGTGGGCGGAGTCTCAACAGGACAGTGGCGTAGTCATGAGCAGGAATTCCACGACCCAGGCGATCCATCAGGCAGATAGGATCTATGCCGTCTCATAGGGTCCGATGACCCCATGAGACGTGAAGTCAAAAGGACTCCGGGAGGAAAGCAGAGTTAGAAACGTGTGTTTGAGAGATGAAAATTCATCCTTAAGGAGAGAAAAAGAGGAGATAGGTACTCAGTGCATCCTAAACGTCCCCGGCAGCTATAAGCCTATAGCAGCATATCAAGGGGCTGGACCAGGGCAAACCTGATTCAGCCCTAACTATAAGCTCTGTCAAAGAGGAAGGTCTTAAGTCTACTCTTAAACGAGGTGACTGTGTCTGCCTCCCGGACTGAAATTGGAAGCTGGTTCCATAAAAGAGGAGCTTGATAACTAAAGGCTCTGGCTCCCATTCTACTTTTTAAGACTCTAGGAACTACAAGTAGTCCCGCATTTAGTGAGCGTAGCTCTCTAGTGGTTGTCGGACTCGGTGCACGCCGAGAGAGCCACCCTGCGAGCGACGGAAAGAAAATGGCGCAAATCGAATCAAGCGAAAGACCTGCTCTTCTATCAATCTCTCCTCTCCTCATTCTCTACCTCTATCTCTGCAGCCAAAAGCTCGTTCTACCTGACCAAAATTCAGTCTTCCTTCTCTAACCCCAAAAAACTCTTCTCTATCTTTTCCAACCTCCTTGATCCCCCTGTCCCCCTCCTCCTTCCACCCTTTGCCGAGCCACTTTGTCGACTACTTTACAAACAAGATAGACGACATACGCTCCTCCTTTACTGATCCATCTTCTATCACCTCACCAACACTAACTTCTTCATCCCCTCTTTTTCCTCTTTCACCCCCCTGTCTCCCAATCAAGTTCTCAGCTTGGTGCTCTCCGCCCGTCCGACCACCTGCGCCTTGACTCCGTCCGTCTCCCATTCTCCAGGCTATTGCTCCTGATCTTCTGTCCTTTCTCACCCATCTTATTAACAGCTCCCTCTCAACTGGCTGTTTCCCCAACTCTCTGAAGGAGGCGAGAGTCAACCCTCTCCTGAAGAAACCCACGCTCGACCGTCTGAAGTCAGCAACTACAGACGGTCTCTTCTTCCTTTTCTCCAAAACTCTGGAGCGAGCTATCTTGAGCCAAGTGTCCTCCTATCTCCACAGTAACAACCTTCTTGACCCTCACCAGTCTGGATTCAAGGCCAGCCACTCAACAGAGACTGCCCTCCTTGCTGTCTCTGAGCAGCTTCACACTGCTAGAGCAGCCTCTCTCCTCTGTCCTTATCCTTCTCGACCTTTCTGCAGCATTTGACACCGTGAACCACCAGATCCTTATCTCTTCTCTTCAGGACCTGGGGATCTCAGGCACTGCACTCGCTTTTCTCTTCCTACCTTAAAGACCGCACCTACGGGTAACTTGGAGAGGTCTGTGTCTGGTCCGTGTCCTCTCGCTACTGGGGGTCCTCAAGGCTCCGTCCTGGGTCCCTCCTCTTCTCTCTGTACACAAATTCTCTCGGCTCTGTCATTCGTTCGCATGGCTTCTCCTACCATAGCTATGCCGATGACACCCAACTGATCTTCTCGTTTCCACCGTCCGAAACACAGGTGGCGGCGCGAATCTCTGCCTGTCTGACTGACATCTCTCAGTGGATGTCTGCTCACCATCTGAAAATCAACCCTGACAAGACCGAGCTACTATTCCTTCCAGGGAAAGGCTCCCCCACCCATGACCTGACTACCACCTTCAACAGCTCTGTGTTGGCCCCTACCCTGACTGCCAGGAACCTCGGGGTGACACTAGACAGTCAACTCTCCCTGACGGCCAACATCGCTGCGACGACGCGTTCCTGTAGGTACATGCTGCACAACATCAGGAGAATACGGCCTCTTCTTACTCAGAAGGCGGCACAGGTTCTGGTCCAGGCTCTGGTCATTTCACGCCTCGACTACTGCAACTCCGTGCTGGCTGGTCTACCTGCTAAGGCCATCCGACCTCTGCAGCTCATCCAGAATGCAGCAGCTCGACTGGTCTTCAGCCTCCCGAAGTTCACCCACACCACTCCGCTCCTCCGCTCTCTCCACTGGTTACGGTGGCTGCCGCATCTGCTTCAAAACACTGGTTCTGCCATACCGTGCTCTGAACGGATCGGGCCCCGTCTACATCCGGGACGGTCACACCGTACACCCCGGCACGTTCGCTCCGCTCGGCAACAGCCAATCGACTTGTGACTCCTGCACCTCGAGCTAATCACTCGAAATCCAGACTGTTTGCTGTCCTGGCTCCTCAGTGGTGGAACGAGCTCCCCACTGACATCAGGACAGCAGAAAGTCTCTACATCTTCCGTCGGAGACTGAAAACACACCTTTTCCGACTATATCTGGATTAAAACACAGATTTGCACTTCAGTGGCTCTTAAATAGCACTTACTTATGGTACTTTTGTGGTTCGACTATGTTGAGGAAATGTTACTTCCTGTATTCTTGTTGTTCTTAGTTTGTACTCTAGGTTGAAATGCACTTATTGTAAGTCGCTTTGGATAAAAGCGTCTGCTAAATGACATGTAATGTAATGTAATATGGTACTACAAGCTCCTTAAGATATGATGGAGCATCACCAATCAAGGCTTTGTAGGTTAAGAGAAGAATTTTAAAAGTGATTCTTGATTTTACTGGGAGCCAGTGCAGAGCAGCTAGTGCAGGAGTGATGTGATCTCTTTTCTTAGTTTTAGTGAGAACACGAGCTGCAGCATTCTGGATCAACTGGAGGGACCTAAGAGATTTATTAGAGCAGCCTGATAATAAGGAGTTGCAGTAATCCAGTCTCGAAGTAACGAACGTGAACCAATTTTTCTGCATCTTTTGAGACAAGATGTGCCTGATTTTTGAAATATTACGTAGATGAAAGAATGCAGTCCTTGAGATTTGCTTTACGTGGGAGTTAAAGGACAAGTCCCGATCAAAGATAACGCCAAGATTCTTTACAGTGGTGTTGGATGCCAGGGCAATGCCATCTACAGAATCCACATCACCAGATAATTGATCTCTGAGGTGCTCAGGGCCGATTAAAATTACTTGGTTTTGTCTGAGTTTAACATCAAGAAGTTGCAGGTCATCCATGTTTTATGTCTTTAAGACATGCTTGAATTTTACAGAGTTGGTTGCTCTCCTCTGGTTTTATCGATAAATATAGTTGAGTATCATCTGCATAACAATGAAAGTTTATGGAGTGTTTCCTGATAATATTGCCCAAAGGAAGCATGTATAAGGTAAATAAAATTGGTCCAAGCACAGAACCTTGTGGAACTCCGTGATTAACGTTGGTGGTTATCGAGGCGTCATCGTTTACAAATACAAATTGAGATCGATCTGATAAATAGGATTTAAACCAAATTAGTGCCGTGCCTGAAATGCCAATCGACTGCTCCAGTCTCTGTAACAGGATGTCATGGTCAATGGTGTCGAATGCAGCACTAAGGTCTAACAAGACCAGCACAGAGAGGAGTCCTTTATCTGCTGCCATTAAGAGGTCATTTGTAATTTTCACCAGTGCCGTCTCGGTGCTGTGGTGTTTTCTAAATCCTGATTGAAATTTCTCAAATAAACTATTATGATGTAGAAAGTCGCACAACTGATTTGCGACCACTTTCTCAAGGATCTTGGAGAGGAAGGGGAGGTTAGAGATCGGTCTGTAGTTAGCCAACACCTCTGGATCCAGAGTGGGCTTCTTCAGGAGAGGTTTAATAACAGCCACCTTGAAGGAGTGTGGTACGTGGCCTGTTAGCAGAGACACATTGATAATATCTAATAGAGAGCCGCCAATTAAAGGCAAAACGTCTTTAAGCAGCCTCGTCGGGATGGGGTCCAAGAGACAGGTAGATGTGTTAGAAGTAGAAACTGTTGAAGATAATTGGTCACGGTTGATGGGAGAAAAGCCCTCCAAATATACACCAGGGCATACAGCGGTTTCCAAGGCCATTCCACTTGAGGACAGATTGGCACTGGTTATGGGCAAGAGAATATTAATCTTGTCCCTAATAGTTAAAATCTTTTCATTAAAGAAGTTCATAAAGTCATTACCACTAAGGTTTATAGGAATGCTCGGCTCCACAGAGCTGTGACTCTCTGTCAGCCTGGCTACAGTGCTGAAGAGAAACCTGGGGTTGTTTTATTTTTCTATTACTGATGAGTAATAGGCTGCTCTGGCATTACGGAGGGCCTCCTTATATGTTTTAAGACTATCTCGCCAAACTAAGCGGGATTCTTGAGATTAGTTGAACGCCATATGCGTTCAAGCTTGTGACGTTGCTTTAGTTTGCGGGTCTGAGGGTTATACCAGGAGCAAACCTCCTCTTCCTCACTGTCTTCTTCTTCAGAGGGCTATCGAGTCCAGTGTCATTCTCAAAGAGCCTGTGGCACTGTCAACAAGATGATCAATCTGGGACGGACTAAAGTTAGACCAGGAGTCCTCTGTTATATTGAGACGTGGTATCGAATCAAATACAGAAGGAATCGCTTCTTTAAATTTAGCTACAGCACTGTCAGTTAGACATCTGGTGTAGAAACTTTTGACTAACGGAGTACACTCCGGTAGTATAAATTCAAAAGTTATGAGGTTGTGGTCTGACAGAAGAGGATTCTGTGGGAAGACGTTCAAATGCTCAATGTCAACGCCATAAGTAAGAACAAGATCAAGCGTGTGGCCAAAGCTGTGAGTGGGTTTCTGTACTCTCTGACAGAAGCCAATCGAGTCCAACAAGGAGATGAATGCAGCACTAAGGCAATCATTATCAACATCCACATGGATATTAAAATCTCCAACAATAATAACTATATCGGTTTTAAGAACCAAACTTGATATAAATTCTGAGAATTCAGATATAAACTCTGAATATGGACCTGGTGGCCGGTACAGAATCACAAATCGAATTGGCTGTAGTGTTTTCCAGGTTGGATGTGAAAGACTAAGAACAAGGCTTTCAAATGAGGTGTAGTGTAATTTTGGTTGAGGATTAATTAATAGGCTCGATTCAAAGATGGCTGCTACTCCACCTCCTCGACCGGTGCCTCGAGGAATGTGAGTATTAATATGACTTGGAGGAGTCGATTCATTCAGGCAGACATATTCTTCATGGCTCAGCCAGGTTTCAGTTAGGCAACATAAATCAATGTGATTATCTGATATTAAATCATTTAGTAACACAGCTTTAGATGACAGAGATCGAATATTTAGGAGACCACATTTAATAGACCTATTTTGTTGCACTGCTGAAATAATGGAGTTAACTTGTATAAGGTTATTGTGTACGACTCCTCTTCTGCTTACTTTTGATTTATTTAATTGAAGTGGCCGTGGGACAGACACAGTCTCTACTCTAAAGTCATGGGTGGGTAACTGCTCGAATGGAAGAGCAGAAGGGTGTTAAACTACAACTCTGCTCCCAGTTCCTGATCTGAACCCTGGGTTGTCATAGATTAAGTCCGGTGATCAACTTGGTCATATTCGCAGAAATGAGACGCTCCGTCCAACGTGGGATGAATGCCGTCTCTCCTCATCAGATCAGGCTTTCCCCAGAAAGTCTTCCAGTTGTCTACGTAGCCCACATTATTCGCTGGGCACCACCTCGACAGCCAGCGGTTGAAAGACGACATTCGGCTATACAATTCGTCTGTCTGCAAATTTGGGAGAGGGCCAGAGAAAATTACGGTGTCCGACAACGTCTTGGCATAAGCACACACGGATTCCACATTAATTTTAGTGACTTCCGACCGACTCGGGCGTCATTACCACCGGCGTGTATTACAATCTGACTGTATCTCCGCTTATCCTTAGCCAGCAGCTTCAAACAAGACTCCACGTCGCCCGCTCTGGCCCCCGGGAGGCACACGACTCTAGTCCGTGGCTTCGCTATTTTCACGTTCCTGACTATAGAGCTCCCGATAACCAGGGTGTGTTCCTCAGCGGGTGTGTCGCTGAGCAGGGAAAACTGGTTCGAAACTATATAAGACTATTATTATTATTGAAAAGGACGGATTTAGGAATTCCATCCTATTTCAAAAGAGGGATAGAAGCACACAACAATCTATGTTGAGGACAGAGTAGGAAGAAGAGGGCCAGACAAGTACAGACTAATAGATCAGATAGCAGTAGGTTTAGAATCAGTGACTCAAACGAGAACCATAAAAATATTTTTTTGAAATCATAATATGCTTGATAAATGAAAAGATGTAATCTTATTTGTGTTCCTTCCATAGTTGTGGTGATAGTAGATGGGGTTCAACGTCGACTGATTCGAAGAAGAGCCGCCACTCCTGTACACATAACTTGCGAGTGTTTGACCACATCCCATATAGTGCACACATGCACACACTCAAGGTATAGAGTTACAAGACGCATCAGGTCCGACAACGGAACACATTTTAACAACAAACTGCTGGGGAAAGTTGATATGCACTGGGCATAACCTACAAGTTTGGGTCCATATATCACCCTCAGTCTCAAGGATTGGTCGAGAGAGCCAATCAACTTATTAAAAGGATAATGTGCGAAGGCGCTCCCACAGGTACTGATGACCACGAGATCATTACCAGGGGGGAAGACGTCACCAAGTGAGTTGTTAACAGGAAGAAGTATGCCAGAGCCACCCAGAGATGGAGGTCATATGCCACCTCTGGATGTCTGAAAAATTGAAATGTCAGAATACATAACAGCTCTAGTTTCTCTCTCACCAAAGCTCTCTCAAACCAGGTTGTTCGAGCCCAGACGAGCGATCAGGAGGCAGCAGAGCAACCAAAGTAAAAGTAGGTGACTGGGTCAGGATCAGGGTTCACAAGAGGAAGTGGACTGAGCCTAGGTGGACTGGTCTGTACGAAGTGAAGGAGGTTACTTCACACATGGTCCAGGTCAAGGGTAAGGCAGAGGCACCTTGACACCACCTGACACATTGTGCCCCAGCTACCTGTCCAACAAGGACATTGACAGAAACACAATCAGATCGAAAGATGTTGATGCCACAGAGGCCGTTCCGTAGGTGTTTTGGGGAGCCTGATAGCCCAGCTAGAAGGCCCCCCCCCCCCCGCAAACCACTATAGGAACAGCTGGAAGTCAGACAAACTGTTCTAATAGTCATGGGACTGACTCTTGCCATTATCGTAGGATTACTCATGTGAGGTTTAGAGAAGAACCTGCCAAAAAAGACATTGTAATAGAAAAGATTAGGGAGAACATTGTTTTTAATGTATGTTGCATGAGAGTGACTGCATGTTAGTATTATAGATTGACGAAGCCAGTTGAATTACGTGAAGTGACTTAGAATAACAAAGACAGGAAAAGAAAAGTAGGAAAGACAGGAAAAGAAAGGAGACAAGAAGGAGACAGAGAGAGAGACAAATGAGAGAAGAACTAGACAGAAAAGAGAGAGAAATCGCAAGAAAAGAAGACTCTTATTGTGAAAATACTTGGTTAAGCGACTTGACCGGAAGTGACATTTTGACCGTGGGTTAGTGACATTTGACCCCTCCATTGTTCTAGCGGAACTTTGAACTCATCACTAGGTGTTAAAGGCTGGACTCACCTTTGAGTGAGGATTGGCTGATTTTGAGTCTAAGACTCTGGGGATTAGAGATAGCGGGGTCTCATCAACAGATAGCTCGACGCCGGAAGGCTGAGGAAGCAGAGGAGCCGGGAGCCAATGAAGAGCACGCTCTACCACCCACGATGCCACCCATGGGAGTCATGTCGAATCCAGGGCCCATGCGACACCAGTGGAAGAAGAACAACAAGCCTGACCAGGACGATCCAGATGAAATCAAGTTCAAGACCACCGGATAAAGACCCCATCGACAGCCGGAGGAGACGCTGACGCGGAGCAGAGGAGCAGAGGACCAGCGGACCAGAAGGACCAGAAGGACTTCCAGACCCAGACCGGGTTGAAGCAGACGAGTTGCAGAGGAGACCAGACCCACAGGTCGCAGACGAGTACCAGGATGAAGCAGATGGATTGCAGCGGGGACCGGATCGTCAACTGGTTATCAGGATGCCAACCTGCTACTCACCAGCCGCTAGGATGCAAGACCCCCCCACCTGACCACTCTCAATTTCATCTCTTTCCTTCGACACCTGCACATTACAGATTTAACACACACAGACCTACTGACTTCCCTAGGATGGAAGATCTAAGAGGGTGGGTCGGGGTACCACATGACAGAAACCACGCCCCTATTCCCATCCCTAACAGAGAGACTCTCTCCCCGAGAAATAGGTATCTGCCCAAAGCCACGGTTCAGGGTATGGCATGAAAGTTGTCACTACGAGCTTACAGGTCTTATGGGACCTTAATCTAGGCAACGAGAGATCATATTTCAGGAGACGCATTCACGTCAAGTGGCAGAGCTAAGACAGGACGAGGAGACCAGGACACATAGCCACTTAGGGAGGCCAGGCCATGACAAGATCTGGCATAAAGAGGGAAATAAATATTCCCGGAGTAAGGGTTCACATCCAGCGGATGTGAAAAGAGGGATTTGTAAAGAATATATATTCTAGCTTAGCATAGCCTAGTATTGTTTGCATAAATGTTATGTGGAAAAACACTGGACGAGAGTTAGAAACATCAGCAGGGCATTCCGGCGCCTGAACTGATCAAAGAAGATAAGTGACACACGAAAGAACTTTATGCACCAACGCTCACCCTAGATTTGAATAGAACAAAGCAACACTCATGAACAGGAGAGCCACAGAGACAACTACTGAGCGCAGATAAGATAAGGAAAGGTCCAGCTTTGACAATTAATATCCGGATTCAACCACACACACACACACACACACACACACACACACACACACACACACACACACACACACACACACACACACACACACACACACACACCCTTTGTAAATATCCTGGGAACGACCTTCTCGCCACAGCGCATCCCACCTAGGAAGAGATAAGATTATCTTAGGAAACTCCCCAGCTCAGTCAAGGAAGCTACATGTGAATTCCATCTTCCTTTCTCACACTTTCACAACATATGCACTCATTGGCAGACGAGAAGAACCAATGAAGGAGCGACAACGGCGGAAGCAGAGGACCAAGGGCCAATGAGAAAACCCCACCCCTTATCTCCTGACCAATCAAAACTGGTCCGATCGGCTATCTAAAATGGCCGAACACTCCGAACCGTGGTCCTTTCTCCAGCGCTGAGGCCATCGGTCAGAGCTCAGGAGGGGGGTCCATGCATGATGTCTACTTGTATCCTGATTTCTGAATAAAACGCTTATAGATGTAACGTAGAAGTCTACCGCTCTTTCTTCCAGTGAGTGTCGTCCAGGTGGTGTGTCGCTGTCCAACTCCAACAGACACGTACATGGCGTTGATCGTAGATCTAAATTTGAGGTATGGAAAAAGAATCTTCTTTCAGTATCATAAAGCATTCGCCAGCAAAGCCGCCTTGCACATTGCGCAATATAACAGTCGATTGGACTGGGCTACTCTGGACACGGAGATACTGATTATGGTTGCTGGTGGAGCACACACATTGTTTTGTGATTCGTGCGGGAATGTCAGGCGCCCTTATGTCCATCGGCGGCATTTCAGCCACCTCTGCCCGGCCGGACGAGTGTGTATGCTCAACCCCCTCCGTCCCAGCGGTATACGGACAAAGATAATATTTTTGGGAAATTTAATGAGAGCGTGTGTACCTTGGTAAATTGTTGTTTCCTTCACATTTGTAGTTTCTGCAGAGAGGCTCATCCGCGGTCAGTCTGCCCACAGCGCTGGGCCAGAAGTCGCCGGGGGGGGGATTGTTCGTGGTTTCAAAACATTTTAAAACAACATCCCTCGACACCGATCAGCTGCAGTCACTTGCAAGTGAACTGGCACTCATCCAGACTCGGTGTTCGTAGACTATCTTTTAACAGGGCTATCACAGGGCTTTCGTGTAGGATTACTTACAATGCCCACTGTAACATATGTGGCTAAAAATCTTCAGTCTTCAGTAAAGGATGCAGAAACAGTGAGTCAGCTGCTCGAGAAAGAGGTCGTTGGCCCTTTCAAGTCTACGCCATTTTCCGTCTTTCGGACAAGTCCTATTGGCATAGTCACTGGGAAATATTCAGGTAAGAAAAGGTTAATTTTTGATCTGTCCACTCCCCGCTCAGGCTCACTGGCGAGTGTAAACTGCCTCGTCCCTCCTGAGTTGTTTGGCTTTCATTATGCCTCTGTGGATAACGCGATTAACCCTTCGATGCATAAGTGGGTCAAAAATGACCCGGTGAGGTTGTTTTCTTGAAATATCTTCGTAATTAATTTTTTTAATCATTTGATATTCCAGGTATTCCTCAAAAAACATGTTTTTGATATGCCATTTACATTTTTAACTTACCTTTTATACATTTTAAGAAATTGTAGTTTTTGTATTACTACCCCAAGCCAGGGCTCTCAAGTCTCACGCATTGAGCGTGAGACTCACGCAATTCGGTCTCATCTCACGCACTCCCGCCACACATCGAATTTCTCACGCTGAAAAAACCTCTCGGCTATTTAATGCTTGAATGCAGGGGTGCTCAATACGCCGATCGATTGTTCCGCTGCAGAGCTCCGACGCCGGTCTGCGCGCATTGGGATGGAGCAAAAAAATAGTCACTAGCACCCCCCCCCCCGTCAACAACTCTTTTCGGCTCGATGCCGACGCGCGCAACGGTCAGCTGTATCGGGTGCTGATGGAAATCTCACGCTTGCCTGTCTTCAAAACTTGAGAGCCCTGCCAAGCTTCCATAAGTGGGTCCTAAATGACCCGCATGCATTTTCTATGGAATCCAATGGGAACCTTTGATTCTTATCAACTGTGGCTGTCAGGAATAAATTAACTGTGGACCACACAGACTATCAGAAGTGTCACCCCTCAGGAAGATTATTTTACACAGCAAGAGCTGATACGTGTAAGTATTATCTTCATATAATATTGTGTGTATGTGTCTTTCATGACTGTTATTATTTATCAACAAATTAGCCTACTTTATAACTAGCTAACACTAGCTAGCTAACTAAGATAGCTTCCTGATACTGATGGCGCCGCGGACGGCCGCCTCGGTGCGTTGGTGCGCGATGTTTTTTGTTGTTTTCGTCTTAAATACTGTTTTCTGCTGTGATTCCCGGAGCTCTTTCACCAGAGAAGAGCTCATGAACATCAGGGGAACAACTCCAGCGGATTTATTTCCAACGTTTTTAACTTCTGTGGAGTTACTGGACATTTTTGTAAAAGGTGTGCTCACCTTCGCCCACGCGGTGAGACGCCGTCGGAGAGGGAAACGCTCAGGGGCGCTTTGCGGCTACGGAAACGGGGATCTCGTACAGCGCTGCCGGGCATATTTCTCTCCAACGTCCGCTCACTGTGCAACAAACTGGACGAACTCCAGCTGCTGGTGGGGAGAGACAGAGACTTCTCCTCATCCTCTGTCCTGTGCTTTACGGAATCATGGCTAAGTGGATCGATACCAGATTCTGCGCTCCAGCTCGCTGGCTTCCAGCTGTTCCGAGCGGACCGGGTCACGGAGCTCTCCGGAAAAACAAAGGGTGGAGGAATCTGCTTTTACCTCAACAACGGCTGGTGCAACGATGTAACGGTGATTCTACAGCACTGTTCGCGGACCTGGAATCTTTATCATTCACTGCAAACCCTTCTACTCCCACGTGAGTTCGCTTCATTCATCCTGGCCGGAGTTTACATGCCGCGAGGGAAACGTGCACGAGGCACAGCAGACCCTCGCTGAACAGATACGGTGTGTGGAGCGGACCTTCCCGGACTCTTTAGTTATTGTACTCGGGGATTTTAACAAAGGAAACCTCAGCCACGAACTCCCTAAATATAGACAGTTAATTAAATGACCTACCAGAGAGAAGAGCATTCTGGACCACTGCTACACAACAATCAGCAGGGCCTATCACGCCGTCCCTCGAGCTGCACTGGGAAACTCTGACCACGTCATGGTTCATCTGATTCCCTCATACAGGCAGAGACTAAAGCTCTGCAAACCTGTGGTGAGGAAGTTCAAGAAGTGGACCAGTGAGGCTCTGGAGGATCTACGGGCGTGCTTGGACTGTACTGACTGGGATGTCTTCAGGACTGCTACCAACAGCCTGGATGAGTACACAGAGGCTGTAACTTCCTACATCAGCTTCTGTGAGGACAGCTGTATTCCATCCAGCTCCAGGGTGAGTTATAACAACGACAAACCCTGGTTCACAGCGGAGCTCAGGAAGCTAAGACTGCAGAAGGACCAGGCATTCAGGAGTGGGGACAAGGACCTGTACACAGAGTCAAAATACAGGTTTAGCAAGGCGGTGAGAGATGCTAAACGACTGTACTCTGAGAAACTGCAACAGCAGCTCTCAGCAAACGACTCTGCTTCTGTCTGGAGAGGGCTCAGGCAGATCACCAACTACAAGCCCAAATCACCCCACTCCATGAATAATGTGCTTCTGGCAGACGAGCTCAATGAGTTCTACTGCCGCTTTGAAAGACAATGGAGCAGTCCTGAGACAATCCCCCACAGCCCCATCAACAAGCCACAGACCATCAGCCCACCCTCCCCCAGCCCATCAGGGGCTCACACCTCTGGAGCACCCTCCATCAAATCAGCGACGACCCTCGTCATCCTGGAGAGACGTCAACAGGCTGTTCAAAAGCAGAACCCCGCAAAGCAGCGGGCCCGGACTCCGTCTCCCCTCCACCCTGAAGCACTGTGCTGCCCAGCTGTCTCCGGTGTTCACCGACATCTTCAACACCTGCCTGGAGACATGCCACATGCCAGCCTGCTTCAAGGCCTCCACCATCATCCCGTCCCAAAAACCCAAGATCACAGGACTCAATGACTACAGGCCCGTCGCCCTGACCTCTGTGGTCATGAAGTCCTTGAACGCTTGGTCCTGTCACACCTCAAGACCATCACCGACCCACTCCTGGACCCCTGCAGTTCGCCTACAGAGCCAACAGGTCTGTAGACGATGCAGTCAACATGGCCCTTCACTACATCCTCCAGCATCTGGACTCCCCAGGAACCTCGCCAGGATCCTGTTTGTGGACTTCAGCTCTGCTTTCAATACAATCATCCCGTCCCTGCTGCAGGACAAGCTCTCCCAGCTGCACGTGCCCGACTCCACCTGCAGGTGGATCACAGACTTCCTGACCGACAGGAAGCAGCACGTGAGGCTGGGGAAACATGTCTCAGGCTCCCGGACCACCAGCACAGGTTCCCCCCAAGGCTGTGTTCTTTCCCCTCTGCTGTTCTCCCAGTACACCAACAGCTGCACCTCCAGTCACCAGTCCGTCAAGCTCCTAAAGTTCGCGGATGACACCACCCTCATTGGGCTCATCTCTGGTGGGGACGAGACCGCCTACAGGTGGGAGACTGACCACCTGGTGACCTGGTGCAGCCAGAACAACCTGGAGCTCAACGCTCTAAAGACAGTGGAGATGGTTGTGGATTTCAGGAGGAATGCAGCCCCACCCGCCCTCTCATCCTGTGTGACTCCCCCGTCGACGCTGTGGAGTCCGTCCGCTTCCTGGGCTCCATCATCACCCAGGACCTCAAGTGGGAGCTGAACATTGGCTCCATCACCAAGAAGGCCCAGCAGAGGATGTTCTTCCTGAGGCAGCTGAGGAAATTCAACCTGCCAGGGAAGATGATGGTACAATTCTACACGGCCATCGTTGAGTCCATCATCTGCTCCTCCATCACCGTCTGGCACCCTGCAGCCACAGCCAAAGACAAGTGCAGGCTGCAGAGCATCATCCGCTCGGCCGAGAGGGTTATCGGCTGCAATCTGCCTTCCTTCCAGGTCCTGTTCACTTCCAGGTCACTGAAGCGGGCCAGAAAGATTGTCGCTGACCCCTCCCACCCTGGACACTGCCTGTTCGAGTCCCTCCTCGGGAGGAGGCTGCGTCTATCATGACAAAGACCACCCGCCACACCAAAGTTTTTCCGTCGGCAGTCGGGCTCATCAATGGAACCCGGACTGACTGACTGTCACCCCAGGACTACCACCTCTTCTTCCACCTTCCTCTCTCCTCCTTCTTCCCGCTCCTTCCTCTTCCTCCTCCTCCTCTTCCTCCCTCCTCCTCCCTCCTCCTTCTTCTTCCCTCCTCCACACACGTCACTTTAACATGCACTTTAACTTGAGGCCTCCTCCACACACATGCCACTTTATTTGCATGCACTTTAACTTAAACACACGCCACGCGTAACACACACTTTTAACTAAAACACACCACTTGAAGCACACACCCAAACACTTTCACATTACTTGTTGTCTTTCTGTCGTGTTGATTGTTGTTTGTTTGTCATGTCCAAATGTTGCACCTTCCACCAAAAAAAATTCCTCGTTTGTGTAAACATTCCTGGCAATAAAACTGTTTCTGATTCTGATTCTGATTCCTATATTATTGTGTGTGTGTGTGTCATTCATGATTGTTGTGTGAAAGTGTGTTATTTATCAACAAATTAGCCTACTTTATAAATAGCTAACACTAGCTAGCTAACTTAGCTATCATTACTATATGTAGTGTGTAGGTGTATTTATTTATATAGCTACATATTGATCAATTGAAAACATTACTCTTATGTTTCCTCATCAAAGGTGTCATGGCTGCTAGATAAAACTGAAATGGTCCTACAGATGCTGATGAATGATGATGATGGAGAGGCAGTAACGGGGTTGGACTCTGTTCTCATCATTAGAAATTTCAGACTCAGACTATTGTCCAGGTGGCAGTGGCAGTCGTCCACCTGGAAATCCAACTGAACAGGATCAATCTGACTCAGAAGCAGTGTTGGGAGTAACCTGTAATTCCACTACTTTTAGCGGTAACGAGCATGTAACGAAGTATTTTTTTAACTCAACTAACGCAGTTACAATTACTGAAATGTAAATGAGTTCGTTACTCGCGTTTCTCTTGTAGTGTCTTCTTGCTGGTCAGCAGGTGGTGGTGAGATGATGATGGAAAAGAAGCTTCGAGTGACTCAATACTTGATAGGAATACAAAGTTTATTCTACAAGAGTATACAAGTCAAAACAGACGCCTATTAGAACGACCGGAAACTTTCAGGGTCCAGATGAGAAAGTTCAACGTTTGTACATGTTGTTACAGCTTATATAGGAGAAAAGAAGAGGCGTTTACGTTCGAAACTATAGGCTGGCCGCAACTGTTGACAATGGTTTCGAGGGGGCTTATAGCCCCCACTCACACAGGACCTCACTCCACACTACAGAAACCTTGCGAGCCTCCGGGCCCATAACGATACGAATGGCGGTAATGCAAAATACACTACACTCTCTTTTGTGAAAAATTAACACTTGCAGACAAGAAGACAAGCTAGGCCTACTTTAGCTGCTTCTGATCTGACATTGCAGGACCTTGGTGGCGCAATGATACTGTAACGTCTCGGACGTTATGGCACTGATGACACGGAGACGGGATGACGTTATTAATCCTCACTTTATTGGGCATCCACCAACACAGTGTGTTTACATGATGCGGATTTACATGTTACAGACAGCGTGCTCCTCTCAGCTCAGCAGCTCGACCGACAACAACAACGGTTCCCGTCAACCAACCTTAACTCCCGTTTTCCGGCAGGTTAACCCCGCCTCCCCTCTACTCCGCCAATCACAGTCACACCCCCTCGACCAGCATGTACGGTGCCACACTGTGATTGACAGCCACTTCACAGGGTCGCTACAATAAACACCAATCGAATCAATCAATGAGCATTAAACCACATCATGGCCGACAGTGCGGATAGAATGAGCTTTCTCTCCTGGAAGTATGGACATTACTTTTCGCTCGTCGAAATTAAAGACAAAAATGTAGTGGTGAGTTGTAAATTATGTGCAGGTGCAAAGACCCTATCCACATCTAAGAGACAGTTATTTTGTATAAAGTTAAGTATTAAAAGGGACTTTTGTACTACTGCTTGATTTGAAGGCCTGTTGCCCTGTTGATTGCAATAAATAGGTCTACAAAATATGTTTATTGTGTTTGACTGTTCAGTCCTGTTCATTACATTAAAAAAGCAGACATAAAAGTTACTTTCCCTAGTAACTAATTACTTTTGATATACAGTAACTAGTAAAGTAATTAAATTACTTTTAAAAGAACTAGTAACTGCAACTAATTACTAATTTTCAGTAACTTGCCCAACACTGCTCAGAAGATTCTTTTCCTTTGTCGTCTGAAGAAGAAAGTGTCCAAATCATGTCCAACAGAATGAGTCGGAAGGGCTCTTACTGCAGCGAGTTACTTCCCATCCAGGGCAGAACACAGAGCCACAATATCCTTAGAAGTCGGTCAGGGCCTGCACAAGGGCTTGGCACCACTGTCTCACCAAAAGATGCATGGGAGCTCTTTATCACTGATGATATAATACAATAAGTAATGAAGTGCACACGCTTGGAAGAGCGGAGAGTAGCAACAGCTAGAGCAGGAACCTTTTTGACCGGGAGAGCCATAAAAGAACGGGAGATGGCCGCCGCGCCGGCGGGTTTTGGAGGGTCTCGAGGAACAGCCGGTTCTCCTCCGCCTGTGCCCGCCCCATCTCCTCTATTCTGGCCAGCATCTGGCCCAAGCTGCTCATCAGCTCCTCTTCCTGGTCTGGCTCCATCCCTTTCAGGCACTGGGTTCCAGGGGGCCCCACGTTGGGCTCCAGTGTAACAAGTGTGTAACCGTCACTAGTAGGTTCCCCCTAAGCACCAACAAGGAATAGGCATCCAGAGGAATGTTCGTTAATAAACTTTATTCCGACCGCAGACTGTGTCTCTGCTCTCCACGCTCACTCCACTCTCCACTGGGAGCCTTTATGAGCGCGGCCTCGGCTGCTGACTGATTGCCAATCACCAGCAGCCGAGGCCAAATTAGAGACAGCTGCCACAGACGTCTTTAAGAAAAGGACCTGATATTACTGCTGCTGTAATCTGGCGCGATAGAGAAAATTACAGGGTGGCGGGCGGAGATTTTTTTTGTTTTACAAAAAATTGTCTGGGAGCCATATGCCGTCACCGGAAGAGCCATAGGTTCGCAGGGCTCCAGACTAACTTTTTTAACTAGGAGCACAGTGGCCCCTAACTTAAAATGTTAGGGGCGCAAGCAGAAAATTTAGGGGCGCACACAGGGTTTTCCTGGGTCAAAATTTTTGGCGCGCTGCGCGCGCACCATCTATTCATGCAGTCGAGTTATTGAGTGAGTGATCAGCAGCTGGCCGCTCTGCCGTGATGCGCGCACACATCCGCGCACACGGGTAAGCACACTCCTCACTAGCACCCCCTCCCCCCGTTAACAACTCTTCTCGGCTCGCCCAAATTTTCTCTATGCAGGAAAAACCCTGCGCACAGTATAAATCGACTTGCAAAGTTTTCCCATCATTTCTACTGTATTACTGATAAATAATTTGACAATATACAATCTTATGCCTTTTTGCCTTCATGAACTGCAAAACATTCACAACAGAGAACTCTTCAGAAGTTACTGTATTGAGTTTAAACATATTTTAAGAAAAAACATACCTTGAGCATGTGCATGTTGCACTTCGATGTGGCCAATCAAAACATTTGTTGGTTTCTAGAGATGCACCGATCAGGTTTTTGGTGCCGATCACCGATCACTGAAATCAGTATCTGCCGATCACCGATAATACCGATCACGGTGTCGATTGAAGCATTCTATTTTTTGTGTAGCATTATTGCTATGAGGACTATGAGGAAATACATATATAAAGCAACTCAAACATTCCAGAAATTACAGATTTCTTTAAACATTTAGGACTTTTACTTTGAAAAATGTCCTAATTGATACATTACAATTGTTTGATTGCTATTGTAGGGGATTTCAGATATTTATGGAACACATCTGCATCATTCATTTCCTGGAACTCTTGGGGAAATCTATATACAGGACTTTTCTTAACATACACAAGTCTGACTAATTTTTATAAACTCTTCCTTGGTCCAGTAAAAATGTTCTAATGTTAGCATATGTTAAGCTAAATCTCAGAAACGATCTCTAAAGATACAAAATCAGTTCATTGTTTACTTTTATATGTTCGTGTATGATTTGTCGACATCTTATTTTCAAAAACGGATGTTGTTTCACGTGGTTCTTTACGCTAACTTTGCAAAACCGGATGTTGTCACTTAAATCCTTCCGCTAACTTTCTCAAAACCTCGCGCTCCCAATCGAATGTGTTTACCGTGAGCATCAGTCTCTAGGGGCAGACATGTGACAGTCGGCTGAGTCGACCCAGAGATTCAACTCGGGGGACGGGGACGCCGCTCGGTGGTGAGGATCCCCTCTGACCTCTCACTCTGCGGCCAACGCCGGTCGCATTGTCTCCGCTATGTGCGCCTCTTTTCACACATTAGCCCCCCCCCCCCACACACACACAGGCCAGCCTTCTTCTTCGGTTTTCGTCTCCTTTCTTCTTCTTCTGGAGTTAATGTCGGTTAGCAAACCAGTCATTCAGGCATTACCGCTAACTATAGTGGGCTGAAGTGTAGAACAAGTTTGTCAGCAACAAAAATATTTAATAACAAAAACAAAAAAAATCTGCTAATTTACTGGTCGCGCATGCGCGAGTTGATGAAAAATTTACTCGCACTGTGTCTAATTTTAGGCGCAAAATGCGACCATTTGGTCGCAGTCTGGAGCCCTGGGTTCCAGACCCCTGAGCTAGAGGAAAAGAGTGGAAAAATTTCACCAAAGATGAATTCATAGCCTTCATTGGCTTGACCCTGTTTGCAGGAAGTGAGAAGAACTGGGATATATCAGTCCGGGAGCTGTTTGGGAGTCCTCGACATAATCCCATGTACAAGGCCACTATGGCTATTGGGAGATTTGAAGACATTCGCCGTACCTTGCGCTTCGATGATAAGAGGACCAGAGCCTTCCGACTGGAAACAGACCATATGGCAGCCTTCCGCTATGTATGGAACCTGTTCCTCGTCAACTGCAGACAGCGATTCATCCCCAGTGATTGTGTCACTGTGGACGAACAGCTTGTGCCATTCAGGGGTAGGTGCAAGTTTCTACAGTACATGCTAAGCAAGACCGCTAAATACGGACTAAAGATCTTCTGGGTTTGTGATGCATGCATCCCCTATGCAATATGTGGTATAGTTTACACGGGAAGACAACCAGGGGAAGAAGTTCAGAAGAATCTGGGGGAAAACATTGTCCAGCAGTTGTGTAGTAGATTTAGAAACATAGGTCGCAACATCACCAGATAACTTTTTCACCAGTGTGCCTCTTGCGCAGCATCTCCTGGAGAAGGATCTCACTATTGTGGGGACTCTACGTCAGAACAAGCCAGACATCCCTCCTCTGATGAAGCCTTCCAAGTCCAGGGAGGTTCACAGCACAGAGTTTGGATTCAACGACAGCCTTAGAGCGTTCTTGTCAGAAAGAAAGAAAAAGCGGTTGTGCTCCTGAGCACGATGCACCACGACAAAGTAGTGGATGAAAATAGTAGAAGGAAAAAAACAGAAGTGATCACATTTTACAACAAGACGAAAGGAGGTGTAGACACCACCTACACCTGCAAGCGCCAAACACATAGGTGGCCCATGGTGCTGTGGTACAACATAATTGACATCTCCACCCTTAATGCCGACACCGTTTTCACGGCTCAGCACCCAGAATTCGAGAGCATCATCACCAATGCACGACGGCTCTTACTCAAAGAGCTGTCAAAGGAGCTTGTCACACCACACATGAGGAGTCGACTGGAAGGCTGCCCCCAACTGCAAACCCCGATTATTGAAGCAATGGAAAGGTGTGGTGTGACAAAAGCCACAACCCAGCCACAGGAAAGAAGCAGCCAGGGCCAACCAAAGAGAAAGAGGTGTCAGATCTGCCCAAGTAACAAAGATCGCAAAGTCAACGATGGGTGTGGGAAATGCAATGTACCTGTATGCAATGATCACAGCCAGAAACAGGTAGTGTGTCTGAACTGCATACAGTGATGAGACAAGAAGGCAAAACAGGGAAAAGAGAGAGGAACTGTCAATGACTGGACAGTTACATACATACATACACACACACACATAGGATGTTCACATTTTTTTATTGCTGTTCTGGGTAATTTTCTTTTTCAAAAATAAAGATATTTCAAACATGAAATCATTCTTATGTGGTCCTAAATATAATTCTAAATATTATACAAGTGATTATTCTAAACCAAAATGGCAAAAAAACATTGATTCTAATATGGGTCATTTTTGACCCACTTATGGAAGAGTGTAGGGTCCAGTCACTTGTGCATCTTAGGGTTAAACTCATAAAACTAGCTGGTCAAGGCGCATGGCTCTCCAAGGCAGACATTAGACGCGTTCAAGATTGTCCCCATTCATCCGTCGCAGTGGCATCTATTTGGAATCAGGTGGGATTCCAAGTTCTATTTTGGGGTGCGGCTGTCGTTCAGGTGTAGGAGCAGCCAATGTATTTTCAATCAAGTGTATGAGGCACTGTGCTGGATTCTGCTTAACAGAGTTAGAATTCCCTCAGTATTGCACTTGCTGGATGATTTTTTGGTTATTGATCCCCTACAAGATAGTTCAGGCTCTTCGCTCGCTAAGTTGAAAGGTTGTTTCCAATCTCTCGGTGTCCCACTGAAGGGGGAAAAAACCATGGGGCCCGAAACCCGGCTGTAATTTCTGGGCATCCCACTTGACACAAACCAGATGGTAGCATCCTTGCCAGTAGCAAAATTGCAACGTATCCGTGAGATTTCAAAGTCGTATTGTACGGCGGAAAACTTTACGAAAAGGCATTTACTTTCTCTCCTAGGGCATCTTAATTTTGCCATGCGTGTCATTCCCCAGGGATGATCGTTTATCTCACGGCTGCTGGATATGGCAGGTTCAGTGCCCAATTTACATGACCAGGTGGCTTTGGATGAGGGGTGCTGCTCGGATCTGCAGTTCTAGGCTCTGCTGCTTGAGCATTGGAATGGGGTGACTTTTTTCTACAACAATTTGGTGAATTCCTCGGATTCACTACAGTTCTACACCGATGCTGCACCATCGGTGTAACACCCCGTTCTGTTTCTCCTGTGTTCCGTGTCTCCTCTGTGTCTTCTCTGTCTTAATTGTTTAATTCCCTGCACCTGCCCTCAGCCACTCTTGTCTCGTTACTGTCTGATGTCGTACACCTGTTTCCCCCCCGAGATATTGTGTCAGTCTTTCCCTTGTCTGCTGTCGGATTGTCGTCTCAAGTTCCGTGTAGTTTTCCCGTCGTCCTGTCAGTGTTCCTGGTTCTGCCTGTTGACCCTGCCTGCCCCTTTTGGACCTTGTTTTTTTGTAAACTGTTTTGCCTTATTAAAGAGTGCTTTTTTTGTTATTTATATTGCGTCCAGCCTGTCACTCTGCGCCTGAGCCTCACCCCGTCACAAGAACCTGACAGAACAATCCAACCATGATTGGCTCAGCAGAGGACAGTGTGCGCTCAGCTCTCCAGACGCAAGAGGAGCGTCTTTCAAGGATTGAGCAATTAATCTCTGGGAGGTACAAGGAGCTCCACGACCAACAGAGTTCTTTGACCGAACAGCTGAGGGATCTGCTACTCTCAAGCGAGCCGGTGCGGGCCGGCTGCGGTTCCCGGTCGCCTGATGGGTCGGCACCGCCAGTCCCGTCTGGCTACCAGCCCAAGCCCCAGCAGCCCTCGTCGTTCCTGTCCGGCATTCTCCGTAACCTGTCGGAGCCCCGGCCGTTCTCCACTGCCCCCTGGCAGCCGCCGGCGTTCCTGTCTGGTATTCCCCGTGACCTGTCGGAGCCCCGGCCGTTCTCCACTGCCGCCTCCGCCATGCTGCAGTCCCGGCCGATCCGACCTCTCCATGCCCCTTCCCCGTCCCGGCTGGCGCTAGTTCCCTCTCTCCCGTCCCCGTCCCAGCCGGCCGCAGTTCCCTGTGCCCCGTCTCTGTCCCGGCCGGCCCCAGTTCTCCGTGCTCTATCTCCGTCCTGGCCGGCCCCTTTGCCTCGGCCGGCTCTAGTCCCTCCTGTTCCTATTCCGTCCCCTTCCCGCCTGGTGGTAGTTCAGGGTGTCCGCGGGTCCTTAAAAAGTCTTAAATTGTCTTAAATTCAGATTGGATTGGTCTTAAATTTTTTGGGTGTCATGTAATTACGAATATGAGGCAATCTGTTCCGCCAGGTCCGTATTTTGCTCCGGTCGCTCTGCGGTGTCTCTGGTGTCACCGGGGCCACGCCCCTTCTCTTAAAGGGGCCCCGCGTATTCGGTCCTATCAATCCCCGACAACGTGAAGCATCGACTAGTTTAGAAAACATGGGGGGGGATGCAAGTTCAACAACGGCTTGAAAAGAGCGAGTGTTCCTGGTTCCGGTGGGTGAAATTCTTCTGAAGCTGCGTTATGTGTCGGGAGACTTTCCAGCGGTGGAATCTCACGTGCAGAGCAAGAAGCACAGAGACTAGCGAAGGCCGCCAGCAGCCCGCGGGGCTAGCTCCTGCTCCGCCGCCAGCAACAACGTCAACTACAACGCTGGAGGTCACCAGAGGAAATCAGCGCCGTGCAACAAAGAGCTCATCACCGAAGACCAACAGGGCGGCGCGTTCTTCATTCTGTTTGACGAGACTCTGAACCAGACCACCGAGAGCAGACAGCTGGACTTCATGTGCGCTATTGGTGAAATGACCACGTCCCGTCAGGATCCTATGGAGCTCATGGGCCATGACACCGCCCAGGACATACTTCAGCATCTCAAAGTAAGTCTGCCATAAATATATATGTATTAACTAACCTCATGTATATGAGTATGTGTATCATATAGTTAAGCTTTACTCATGTGTCAAGTTAATAACAGCTATGGATAGGCGCACTACACATTAATTAGACTAATTAAAAATAGTTTTAGAATGGTAGTAAGTAGAGTGGTGTTTACCTGTCAATGTCTAAATAGTGTTCACTAGGCTCAAGGGATGGCTCACGTTGCTTAATTTGTAAAAATAGTATTCATTCATATTTATCCAGTCTGACATTAATCTGAAGTGGTGGTGTCATGAAGAGATGTGTAGACTGTTGTATGGCTAATGTCTGCCTTTTTTCTTTCTTTTTTCCAGGAGAATGGACCAAATGTCAACTGGAAGTTTTTATATTAATACAGTTTGAAAAGGATTGTTTTCCTAGTATATTCACAAAAGCTCAGGAGTAGACATGAACCTGTGCACAAACATCCATCACATAGAGACATGAGAACTCTCACACACACACACATTCTATTATGTAAATGAATTTGCATTTTAAAAGCAGCTGGAAATGTTATGTTGTAGATTTTTTTGTTCAAAAGCACGTATTTTTAAAATATATTTACTTAATTTTATAGACATTTGTTCATGGGACTTAAATGTTCTGAAAATGTATTTATAAATATAATTTACAACAGCAATGACATTTGTGTTATCCTTTTGCATTACACCATACTGTTCATTTTGAACAGACAGTGTGTTTACTTTGAATTAATTAATTTAGATTGTGTATTTCCATCGTAAGTTAGGTCTTAAATTTTATTTAGACGTGGTCTTAAAAAGTCTTAAATTTCACTGGTTTATTCCTGTAGACACCCTGTAGTTCCCTGTGTCCCGGCTCCCCGTGTTCCACCGCCGTCCCAGCCATTTCCCCCGTCCCACTCTCGACTGTCCCGTTGCCGTCCCCCCCTTGACCGCTTCCGGTTCCCAGTGTCCCGTCGCCATCTCGTCGCCATCTCGTCCGGCTCCAGTTCCCAGTGTCCCGTCGCAGTCTCCCCCTTTCCCGATTCCGGTTCCGGTTCCCAGTCTCCCGTCGCCATCCCAGCTGGCTCCAGACCCCGGCCTCTCCTGTGCCCGGTACCCCAGCTACCCATCCCTGTACTCCAGCGCGCCTTTTGCCTGGTGGTCGCCCGCCGGCCCACCCCCCAGACTGCTTCTACCATGCCCTTTGTCCCTCCGCCGGCTCCCCTCCACCCACCCTTGTTGATCCTTTGGGACGTCTGGTATCCGTCCCTTAAGAAGGGGGTACTGTAACACCCTGTTCTGTTTCTCCTGTGTTCCGTGTCTCCTATGTCTCCTGTGTCTTCTGTCTTAATTGTTTAATTCCCTGCACCTGCCCTCAGCCACTCTTGTCTCGTTACTGTCTGATGTCGTACACCTGTTTCCCCCCCTATATATTGTCAGTCTTTCCGTTGTCTGCTGTCGGATTTTCGTCTCTAGTTCCGTGTCCTTTTCCCGTCGTCCTGTCCGTGTTCCTGGTTCTGCCTGTTGACCCTGCCTACCCTGAACCTGGATTCTCTGCCTGCCCCTTTTGGACCTTGTGTTTTTGTAAACTGTTTTGCCTCATTAAAGAGTGCTTTTTAAAATTATTTATATTGCGTCCAGCCTGTCACTCTGCGCCTGAGCCTCACCCCGTCACAAGAACCTGACACCGGTGGGTTTTGGGTGATTTTTTCAAGGACAGTGGTTTGCTGGCCACTGGCCTCCCGCTTTTGGGGAGTTTGAGCAATCTTCAGCGTTGTATGAGATATATCCGGTAGCTGTGGCCTGTTTCGTCTGGGGGCGGCCCTGGAAACGGAAGCGCATCTCCGTTATGTGTGATAACCAAGCAGTGGTCGACATCATCAACAGAGGACCCTCCTCCAGAGACATTATGCCGTTCATGAGGAGCATCACATGGTCGGCCGTTATTCATAATTTTATCATTACCGTGCGTTAGATTCCAGGCGTTCCGGAGCATCTGTCCAGATGCCAGTGCAGTGCCTGTAACGGTTCCTTCTTGCGACATCCTGAGGCTGTTGTAAGTCAAGGCGACATGGTTAGATATATGGAGGCCACTAAATTTTACATGAGGTAGGGTTTAGCTGCTTCAACGGTTAAAAACATACAATTTTGCATTGTCTATGTTCGCTTTGTTTTGCGTGTCCTTGGGCATGCCGCTAAAACCGGATCTTATAAACACCGTTTGTGCTTTTATTTGTTATTGTATAGATGAGCGGCAGTTTAAGCCGGCGTTTATTCGTAGTTTGGGTGCCGGTGTTGAGTTTAACATCAAATGTTATGATCCTTCATACCCAAGTTTATTTTCAAATATGGCGGTCAAATTGTTGCTGAAAGGCATTGCAAAAGCTTCTCCTCAACTTCCTGACCAGAGACAGCCTATCACTCTGCCTTTATTGCATCGGATTGTGACAGTTCTCCGGGAGGCTGTTTTCCCCCTACATTGATACTCTGCTTGAGGCCGTTTTCCTGTTGGCGTTTTATGCCGTCCTAAGATGTGGAGAGTTTACATCTTCAGGACCATTCAATCCGAATCGAGACCTCACTGTATCTTCATGGGCGTGACAGCTCACTGGATCAAGCCAGATTCAACCCTTTTTTCCCTGTGAAAGGGATTTTTCTATTTTTTGAGAGTTTTTCATGATCAGAGGTGAGGTCCTGGGATAGAGATGTCGTATGTGTACAGATTGTAAAGCGCTCTGAGGCAAATTTGTAATTTGTGTAGCATGGAGATCGAACCCAAACGCACACTGACAACAGCTTGAGTTCCAACCAGGGTTCTTTATTCCATAGTTAGACAAGGTAAATTAGCATAACAAAGTCACAGTAGTCTCGTGGGCCAATGTCTCTCGCTAATCCCTCCGAGGTCGGGAGGGAAGCTTGACCGGCAATCAAAGTCAACTGTAGTTCCCCTGAGGTCGGAAGGGAAACTCGACCGAACACTCAAAAACACAGGAAGTGTTGGCTCTTCACTCAGGTGATGACCGAGTCTCTATGCTGAGTGGCAACAGAAATTACAAGTTTAAAGGGATCAGGACGAAAAAACTCACAGGGAGAGTTGACAGATTTACAGACCGGCTTTGGGTAGGTAAACAAACAAACTGACAGTGAGATAGAGCAGGGCCTGGGTATTTAAGCCAGCTGGAGATGATCAGGGGAGATAAGCCCCAGCTGGCTCTTCTGGAGGGAGGCGTGACAGTGGGCGGAGTTCGGAGGAGGGAAACTGCAGGGTGAGACAAAAAAAAAGCACATGGCACAATGACAACACACATGCGGAGAGGAGGTAAGGGGACACCAGAGGAGAAAAACAGCAGGGCGCAGACTGGGATCCTAACATTGTGATATTGGGCTATACAAAAAAAACTGAATATAGCCTATGTGTAAATATACATGGCAATGTTCTTCTTCTGAGGCTAGAGCTGATGCTTAAAAACCCTACCTGGTCTTACACCCAAGTTGGCAATGGTTAGCTACAGCTCTGTCGACCACACCTCAAGCTTGTTAGTGCAATGCCCAGCAATAGAAACTAAATGGGCTTAGGACAATAGCAGCTCCACGTTTTAATCAGTGAAGTTTAACAAGAATCTCCTATTCTTGCCAAAACTGATTCAGGACAAAACTCTATTTACCTCAAAGGTAGAAAGTAAAATAGAGGTCAGTCCTTAGTAGAATTGGAAAACAGGTCAAACACTTGAACCCTAGCTGGTTTCCTTCAGCTTTCAGTCACTTGAGTGAAAGCAAGGCCCAAGCTCAAACCTTTCAGATAGAACAATACAGTAGACAAACAATCTAGTAGACCTAATACAGCAGATATAATAGTAATGTAGCAGATACACTTATTTAGAAATGTACTTAGCCAGAATCCAAGTGGTCCAGTAGTCTGGAGCCTCACAGGGATGCTCAATAAAATACGTAAATGCATTTCAATTGTATGACATACATTACAGGTGTAACTTGGTTCTGGCTGGCATGCTAAATATAAATATGATCAAGGTGGATTCTTCTCATTTCTGCCTTTTAGAGAAGTGTGTAAGTGACACTAATATTTGATAAGAGTGAGGGAACAATCATGGCTGGGGGGAAAACAAACAAATGTTAACTTTTGGTTGGAGACAGGGATGCCACCGGCGATTTTCAACAACATTTTCTAAGAACTATCATAAAGGTAAGATTTGCCACCTTTATTTAGATGTCCAATCAGCACTGATGGTAAACTAAGTCCATTGAAAAAATACATGTTTAATCCCCAGTGTGCAATATTGAATGAGAAAGCTGCCGGCATACATTGGCATGAGTTAGCCACACTGATAAATAAAAATAAATAAACTTACTAAATGTCAATGAATTAATTATTCCTCTCACAGAGGCATTAAAGTACAATGACAGCAATCGGCTGAAATCTCCTTTCTGTTCTTGGTTGTCTTTTTATCTTCGGGAGCCTAAAGATGTTCAGCACACCTCCGTCTCAGAGAGGGGGAAAACTTTCATCGCGCTCACTCTCTGGGTCAAACAAAAACTGCCCACGCTCACATTAAATACAGAATAACTATTCTGTTTATTTTAGCTGCAGAGGTTTATTTGATTAAAAGGCACCAGCAGTTAGTGTTTGCTCTGAGCAGCTCAGGTTCTGGAGGGTTCTAGCTGACCATATCCTCCTGCAGGGTTCTAGCTGACCATATCCACCTGCAGCTAGGAGAAGAATTGATCTTTTTGGGGTTTTGTCTTTTTCCACCCTTTTGTCCCCCTTTTTAAGAAACAAGACATTTAGCCGGAAAACAAAACACTTTAAACATTTGACAGTCAATAAAGGCAGTTGTACTTGTCTCATTGTGTGTATGCTCCATGCTGGCACACAGTGGCAATAACATATTATACGTGTACATATTATTCATAATAATTGGAATGACAGATTGTAAAGCACTCTGAGACAAATTTATAATTTGTGAAAATGGGCTATACAAATAAACTGAATAACAGCAACATAATTATTTCGAAAATAATAATGAAGACAAGACACAAGAGACAGCGTTTACTAAGCTCAATATTATTAATCTTAACCACAAGAAATGTGTAGGATATGTGTTAGACACTTTCAGCAAGCAAGTGTGGCTGCTTCACATGTTTTGAATCAGCATCAGGACACTCTTCAAAGACAGCTTCTGAAACTGGGCTTGTGTAGGTTAAAGAAAGCTATTGACAGGCTCAACCGCCCCATGGTCACCGCGGAGAGTTTGAGTTGGAGCTGATTAAGTTGACCCCCTGCCGGGAGTGCTAGCACATGCTAATGAACAACTAAACAGTGTTTCCATTGGCAATTACACTCCTGTTTCATCAGCCGCCGGATAGCATTGATCATTGGTGGCAATGTTTTTAACCGATTCCGAGAGAAAAGCAGAAAGATTGCTAAGAAAATGTTAAAGGAAAAATAAGAACCAAGTGGCCTACTCCACTAAATGTAACCACGGTACAACGATGCTTTAGTTGAAACTGGACAAATCAGAGAAGACGAAAAAAATGACATTTCTCAAAGCCACTTTGAGATATTTACACTGAAATGTATCTGTGGCAAATTGACAGCAAACGGCAAGGTGTGTAACTACTTCAAACTCAGTTCCTCATTAACGCACACAATTACAGAGTGGTCTGTAAAACAAACTTTTTAAATTTAGAGTTATAAAGCTCATGCTTTTCTATATTTTTCTCATTGTCAACAAGTCCTGTGTAAAATCCAAACCAGCAGTGAATGTATCACTAACAAGTATTGTGTGTTTGCCAAAGCCTGAGATCTCTTCTAACTCTGAACCATTAGAGCTGTTGTTAAAAATTATCGCTTGAACCACACTGTTGCTCTTGGTGATATGTTCCTTTATTACCATGAACATAAACACTGTGAGAAAATCCTAGTCTTCATCCAAGACCCTCACAGGGTGTTAAAGTGCAAGCAGAACCTCTCGATACGGTTCCAGAGAGTAGAAAACATCTTGCAAATGCAAGTTAATACCTTGCAACACTGTCTTACTGTACTAGATGAGGATGGTTCATTTTCACCCAAAATATCGCTGACAAACTTCTATGATTCAGTTAGCAATGATTTATTAAAAAAATGATATTTCATATTGACTGCTGGAACTACAGTGCAGTGCAAGTGCGTACAAAACTACTATCTAAATTTCTAATATTCTAAAGGTCCACACCCATCTTCTCTTCGGTGGTTGCAAAGTAATGAGAAGGCGTGCTTGGCAAATCCTCGACTTCATCTTCAAGACTGCAGATATGATAAGTCACCACTTATTTGGAAAATAGTGTTAAGTCGGAAATGGGACTGATTCATGCATTGGGGGACTGTTTCACACAATGCAGCAGCCACAAGCTTTCATGTCTGAAGTGAAGATGAGTTCTTATCAGGGGGTCTGCAGCGCGCAAGAGGTGTGAGACTGTCTTTGAGTCGGTGTTGACAAGCAAGTGGCAGGTGCCCGATGGCCTGGCGTTCTGTCATGTCTGAAGCGCTGGTAATGCGAGAGCCAAGCTATTCCTCCTCCCACACCATCAGAGATGCCCTTTGAGGGTTTTTTTTTTTCCCAGCTAAATTTAATTTGCAGCTACAGAGTGTGTACGACCTGGAGATGTAGGACGGGGAGCAGCAATTCCCTGGACGATTGGCCTAGATCGTGACCTCTTTCTCAAGGGAAGCGCAGAGTAGAGGGCAGATCTCATGCGGTGGGGTGGGGGGGTGATGTGAGTTTTGCAACAGAATTAGATGACAGTTGTAAAAATAAATTTCTCCAGAGGGACAGGATAAAAACTCACTTTGCTTATTTCTGTAAGGAATTGTTCTCTGATGCGTCCTTCGAGTGTGTATTCTCTGACATCAAATGGGGCTCTGCAAATGTAAAAAAAGAGAAAGCAGGATATTTTTGGAACATTAGTGTGACATTAACACTAATGATATTGGAATGTGGATACAAGCTGACATCTATTGCTCTTTCCAAATGCCTCAATGTTCTACTATTGCTTTCATGAGCAGAAATGGCAGTGTTTAATTAATACTTTATATGGATAGCAAATAGTTTAGCCTTTTATGGAGTATTTGAAATATGTCAATTTATTAGTTCAGATTCACCAATTCAACTGTATCACTTTGTCTGAAGATTATTTTTAATCTATAAGTAACATTTCATGAACATACCTACATATTCTTAAATGTATTTAGTTGAACTTTAAATACTCACTAAAATTAGTGTAATCCATGCAAATGTTTAACAATCTATATACAAATATTTAACAACCAATAAACAGATGTTTAAGGATACATTTAGACATTTTCAATGTTTTACCATGTGTTTGGATAATTTCTTTAATTGAACATGTGTTGGCTTTCATGTATACGTTCATACACTGGTTACTTTCATGTGAATAAATATATTCTTATGAATAATATAATCAATGAAAATCGACAGATGCAAACCGTTTATACTAATAGAATCAACTTTACATTTCAACTTTTTCAAATTTTCGTGGTTCAAATTCTGGGGTAAAAGCTAAGGTTTATGAAAGGCAATAGTCCACTTGTGGTTTATTTGAAAGTAAATGACATTGAGTTAAAAAAATCTCCATTATATGTTGAATAGTATTCATGAAATAAAGAAACTTTTGGTTAACCAGTGTTTCTACATGTAAGTGAGAGCTTAGGGATAACATTGATTTTAAGATGCATCGCAATGCAGAGGTGAGCTATTCAGCATTGATACAGTGACGGAACATACAGTAGTTTATTCTTACTTAAACTTTACTTTGTTTTGCTGTCTGCACTCGTTTATTTGTACTGAATGTGCAAGCCTACATATGCAATGAAAAATACAACATACTGTAACGTTTCGGTTCGTTTCACTCACTCACGGCACGGAGACAGGTTGACGTCCTTGAAGAAATACTTTATTAGCATTCTCCAACACACTGACGAGGAACTCTTATTCTACAGCACACACAGTTGCAACAACACGGTACTTGTCGAACACACTTAACTCCAGTTCCCAGGACAGGTCAACCCCGCCTCCCCTCTGCTCCACCAATCACAGGCACGCACCTCAACCAGCATGCACACTGCCTCACCGTGATTGCTAGAGAAAGGTGGTTGACAACCAACCCCATCAATTACAAAGCCCACTTTACAGCGTGGCTACAAAACGTTGCCTTTGCACTCAGAGACATTAAGAGCCCTATAAACAATTCTGGTTTTTTGCTTAGTGTCTGATTATTATTAAATACAAATGTGTGTCTGGTTACCTCTGGGAATGAGGCATCTACCTGAATACCTGTTTCGTGAAGATGTAGCTTTCTTGAAATCAACAGGACAGTGAATCCTTCTGCTAATGCATATTTACGCATCACTGGCTGCATTAAGTAAATACAGCTGAATCTCTGTGTAAAATATATATGTTTGTAAAACTATAGATATACTGCATACACTATTTACAGCTAAATATGGGCTATAAAAGCTCCGCTCCATCATGTCTGCCCTCATGCATCATAAACTGCCACTGGTTGTGATAGATGGATTAGAGGACTGAGTGCTTATGCTAATCTTTCGTTGCTTTTTGCCTGGAAGAGTGTTTGATTGTGGCAGAGACAAATGACATTTATTGCATCCGTCCATCCAGGGAGAGAGATCCTCCTCTGTTGCTCATCTTAAGGTTTTTTCCCTGTGAAAGTTTTTTTCTATCTTTTGGGAGTTTTTCCTGATCCGATGTGAGGTCCTGGGACAGTGATGTCGTATGTGTACAGATTATAAAGCCTTCTGAGGCTAATTTGTAATTTATGATAAATTTTACATTTCACCAAAACTTTTCTTTGCACTCTTAACCAGCAGGTTTCTGAAGGACACTAACCACAGTCTCAGAGCGTTGTGCTCACACCATCCACCTCAACCACCTCTCTTTAACACAACCCAGCACTTAAATGCCCTGCTATATGTATAACATTGAATGGTAGATAAATGCCCTGCTATATGTATAATATTGAATGGTAGATGAATGCCATGTTTAGGAGACAGACTTGAAAGTGCATGTCCAAAAGAGCCTTGGTGAAACACAAAAATAATGAAGTGAACCACCACACTGCTGTTGGAAATATGTCACTTTCTTTAATTTCAATATTTTTGCAAACCAAATGTATGATTAACAAAGCCAAAACATTTGGGCAGGCTGAGTAGGGTTGACCAGTTGTCACAAGAAGGCCGTTTGAATGCTAAACAAGGCTGCATGTGACAATAAGCCTTCTGTCTCCTCTGTCTCTGTCTGCTCTTCTAATTCAGAAGGGTTAATGCTGGAGCACAGCTTTGCCGTTATTGCTTTCTCTCAGAACCTTTAATCAAGGACTCGATAGGACAGACATGAAACCCCGTAACAACGTCACTTAGAGTGCTCTGCGTCATCAAAATAAAAAGTCATCCCAAACAACCTTGAATTTACTTGCCTCTGAGAAAAGCCTCTTTGATTCGAAGAATTTTCCAGCCCTATTTAGAGCCCATTCTGTTGGAGTGCTGACTGGGAGACCGGAGACATTTTCACTTATGAGATGACAAATGGAAGAAGTTTAGCAGGAAACTGTTCAAAAACCCTACTCTCGGAAAGTCAGCAGTCTCCAGCTGAACATATTCCTCATTTCTTTTGTGCTTCATGTGTAGTGTGAAACGCATGAACTCTGGACTCTATTCCAGGCCCACAGAAGCCCTGCGGTGAGTTAATGGCAGACATTCAAGTTGATCACTGAAGGTGAATGTCTTTCACTTGAGAGAATCTGATCCTGAAAGCACAACAACAAAGCCAGCAGCAACTTTTTGTGGGCATATGCAGATATTTGAAAAAAATCTTTGGCAGATTCAAGGTTAGATTTCACAGAGAAATATCCTCAGAGAACAGACGTGGCTCTGGAGTTTGTCCAAAGTAGCATCTCTGCCATCTGGTCACAGTCGTCTGACAGTGATTATGAACAGACACCAAATGGATGCTTCTCTTTTTATGGGCCTATGTTTCAGAGCAGCTCTGTATTTTATTCAAAGACCAAAACAACCTTGTCTGCAGTGTTTCTCATCTAAGAGTGAAAAGTTACAAAGCATTTACCTTGGAAAAATAATTAAAGATTCAAAACATTTTACACTTATTTAATATATATAGAGCACTATAAGGGAAATATTCTCCATGCATTCAGTATCACAAATCTTTGTGTTCGTCTCCGGCTAAACGTTCTGCTCTGCGTTTCCTTCTCAAGTTAAAGACATGCAATCAGATTCAGGATATATGATAATCCTTTATTACTCCCTCAATGGGGAAATTGCAGGATTACAGTAACAGGTGCACAGTAGTGAGCAGTAATACAAATAAGTAAAAAACAGTAAAGAAAAAAACAATAGCAAAATTAAATATAGAGATGGAATAAAAGGATATACAAGGCAATAATTGAGTGTTTACATTGCAGAAACGGTCAACAAATTAAAGTGTCCAAAGTGAAAAAGTCTGACAGCAGCGAGAAGGAAGGACTTCCTGTACCTCTCCCTCAGACACCGACACATTTACCCATTATTTTATTACTCAAAGGATCTATTCTTTCAGCAAAGGTCTCCTAAGTTGCATTATTATACAAATACAGCAAACGCATATTGTAAGAAATGTGATGCTGCAAGAATACTTTAAAAAAATGAGGACATGTTTTTATCGAAAGTATCTACAAAACATTCATGTCGTATGGTATTTCATTGATTACGTTTAAACATAGATTGTGGTTTGTGTTGAAGTAACCAACAACGTTCTGCTACGCAAGCGTCCAACTTTGGAAACGCGTTACAAACACATTTCAGATGCTTTCTGGAAACACCCGACAATAGCAGTCGGTGTTATTAAACTCCTCAAGATATTTCAAAGATTTTCAGAAAATCAGATGCTTAGTTCAGATTTGAATGTTATGGTGATACATGATTGCAAAAAACTAAGGGTTACAGAGTAGGCCACTTAGTTCCAATGATGATACATTTCCTACTGTTCTTGCTCAAATTGTGGCTCTATGGATGGCTCTGCCTCTCAGTAAGCCTATTTGTTCTTATTTCATTATCTCATTAGATGGAATGCGTTTAAGTGATATAGCTCAACAACTGCCACGGAAATTTATTACAGCATTTTATTTTCTCTTCAGCATTTATTGTAATCACTTTGATCTCTTAACTTTAAATCTCTGTCTTCTTCTAGTGCGTGCTCCCCTGTTTTATATATATATATATATATATATACATAACATTACCCGTAGGCTCGCATAGCTCTGTGAATTTCACCAAGCTAATATTGTCCATATTCATATGCATGTTTGTGGAGATGATCATATAAAAATAGGAGTTTAAGTATGTGTGTGCCAATCTGTGTATGGGCAGATCAGTATGTATTATTCATAATCAGAATTCAATCAATTGAAGCAGTGAAAATACATTGTGTGTGATTCTCTCTATTCTTCTCCTGAGTCCATCTTAATCATTTTTTACAATATTCTGGGGTCATGGTCATTTGGCCTCAACATTTGTTATGAAGCATGTGGAGTAACAGATCCTCCAAGATGAATTGCGCTTAGGTCATGGGTATTGTATAGCAATGTAATTTGAAGAAAACTATGTCATAAGTACCTGCATATTAATGCTGTGAAAGCAAATTCGATTGAAAAAATCTGCTTTTTCTGGGCGATTTGGTGGGGATTTGCATGCAGTCCATCACGCAAATGACATTGGGATACTCTGCATAATGATAAGCTCCGTAATGAAGTGATAGGAATGCATTTTCATTAAATAGGGAAATATTGAATAACTTAATTACCTGCAATTCCGTAAAAGCCCTCTTGTATTGCATTTACTCAGACATGGCCAGGGAACGTAACATCCATAAGTTTCTTAAGCGCGAAATAAACTTTCCGAACAGCACGGCATACAATGGTTTTCCCGATGTTCTCCGCATTTCCATCACTGTACAAAATGTAGCACTCGCAAAAAAGCGCAAGGCTCTGCAGTTTGTGAGACAGTAATGCGCGTGTCGTGTTCAATGTACGGCTCGAGAAGGTCTTGTAAATAAACGATTCTTTGGCAGAATGGATAGCGCTCGTATAGGTTGTCATCATCATGTGATAACGGATCTTGGCGATCTCTGTGAGCTCTCTCCCTATAACACGCTAATCTAACTCATATCGGTCCTTCATCAATGGGATCTCTGAGGAAGGGAGCTGCCATTTTCTTCCGGGGTAGTGGCCAGCTTATCCAGCTAATTTGAATCAGCCTGCGCTGGAGCAGGTTAAAATTGTTGATGTGTTGCAATGGTGATTTTGCAAAAGTTGCTTCGTGGAACCGAAAATCCTGACTCATTAAGTCATTTCATCCAGCTAACTACGTGAAATAGGGCCCAGGTACAGAAGAAACACAAAACATGTATACATGATGTGGTGGGCAGTGGCGGTGTGTCCATAGAGGGCGCTAGGGCACCGCCCCTCTTAAAAAAAAGAAGAAGAAAATAATATAATATATACTGTCAAATAACATTATACACCAAATCATTTAAATAGTAAATATACCGTGTTGATGCGCGAAATGGGGAGACCGTAAGCCCCTGTCAACAACCACTTAAGTTAAATGTGACATAAATAATATATCGCCACTCATCATCACTGAGAAGCCCCTCCCCATTTTCGGGGCGCCGGCCAAACGTGTGTGTGCGGCAGCGAGAAAACATTTCACGGTCGTTTCGGCAAGGACAGCTTCTCATTGGCGGATGAAACGTGAATCTTGGGGCGCAAAAATGTGCTCCCTGGCCAATGACATCGTTTCTTATTTCACGTGACTGGACTATTCGGCCAATCAGAGACCGGTATCATTCCCTCAGCCCAGAGAGCTCCACGGAGCTACGCGAGCAGGTTGCTAACCGGAGCTGGTTAGCTGGAGGCTCAGTGAGTAATGCGCTGTTTAGTTTCCCCTGTCTGTTGTTCCAAAGTCCTGGGACTGAAACTCTCTGGACTACAACGGGGTGAGGGATCTAAAGAGCTGCAGACAAGTGTAAAGCACGAATCTTGCCGCAGCCATCTAGCTAACAGCATGAAGCTAACTAGCTAACAGCATGAAGCTAACCCTGTTTGGAGAGCAGAGCAGCAGAAGGAGACCGAACTGGCATCGAAAACACAACGAAGAAGTTCTGAAAAACAGACACTTTCCCTCAAGAATAATGGAAACAGGCTCGTCACAGACATGATTGACTTTAACCAGTTATTGAGAAGTTTGCCAACTTTAAAGAGAGGAGGGCTACTTTTCTTTACACGTAGTGGGTCTACTCTGTCAAACACCCAATGTAACATGTGCTGCATCTCTTTCTGACTCTATTCTGCTCTGAACCTCTTTCATGTGAGGGTGAAACTCTTATTTTGTAAACCTCTGAAACCCAACCTAATGTTTCTTAAAGCTGCTCTGAACCTTTCATGCCCAAAGTTAGTGTGTTGATAGTTGTTATTGGACAGTGTTGAGCACGGTGTGTTCTTTAAATAAAGCTTTGTGTTTTTCAATATTCTACTCAAAACCTCTTTTCTTCTCATTGTTGAGTGCTATTTAAACCGCGTCGCCCATCCCGGCCCCCCCCCCCCCCCCCAACAATTTCACCAGCCGCCACTGGTGGTGGGGGGTGTCGTGTCACATATATATATATATATATACGTTAATAGCTGCTTACATGGTAGGGCTGAAACTAACGATTATTTTCATAGTTGACTAATCTATTGACTAGTTGTTCGATTAGTCGACTAATCTAATGACTATTTCCCATAGCAAATTAAAATGACTCAACATTTTTGAATTTGAATTTCAAATGTATTTGAGTAAAAAGAACATCAGAAAAACATTAGAACATCATCATAACAAATAACTTAAATAGTAATACAAATTAAAGTACAAATATGCTTTAAAAGTAAAGAAAGAGTAAAAATAATGTTTTTTAAAGTAACTTAAAATAGCAATCAAGCCTCTAAAAGTGCAAAGTAACCCTGTGAAAGTGCAAAGTAACTGAACAACAAGAATAACTGGGCTGCAAGTGACATTCAAAGTCCAAAAGTAAAAAAATAGTCCATCCTAATCGACAATTAAAGTGCAATTAAAGGGTCAATCAAATAGACTTATTGCAGTCCCACGTCTTCAATTCAATTCAGTTTATTTGAATAGCCCAATTTCACAAATTACAAATTTGTCTCTACAATCTGTACACATAGACATCCCTGCCCCAAAACCTCGCATCGGATCAGGAAAAACTCCCAAATAACCCTCCAGGAGGAAAAAAAGGGAAGAAACCTTCAGGAGAGCAACAGAGGAGGATCCCTCTCCAGGATGGACAGGTGCAATAGATGTAATGTGTACAGAAGGACAGATTTAGAGTTAAAATACGTTCAATGAATGTGACAGAGTGTATGAATAGTTCATAGGAGGCATATTCCACGATGGAGACCTCCACGATCCATCAGGCAGATGGGATATATGCCGTCTCATAGGGTCTTGCTGCTCTCTCCTTCAGGGGAACACACAATTTCTAAATGTTTTAAATTGTAATGCTGAAACGTGAGCATATTGACATGCTCGGGAGTGGGCCTGGCTCTCTTCTTGGAGACAATTTTCCCAGCTACTGAGAAGAGCCGCTCAGAGGGATTGAAGTAGCTGGAATACACAAGAATGATTTGGCTAGTGATGCAAGAGCTGGAAACCTTGCTCCATTCAACTTCCACCAAGACAGGGGATTTGCTATCTTTGAGAGAGGCTGCTCTCCAAAGTACATCAGCACTTCATTAATGATCATTTGGTTGTGCGCGTCCTCTTTATTGATGTTATTGTCACTGTCCGTTGAATCCGATCCATGCAGTAAATGAAGAACTGAAACAGGCTTCCTATTTGGAGTTCCCTTGTCAGATGATGCTGTGGCATCTAGGTTCCCACTGGTATACAGGTTCACTGTACTCTCACCCATAGCCTGGAGTGCCAGAGCTTGTACTTTATTTTAAACACTAAACTTCTCCTGTGGTGTCAGGAATTTCAGTTTTCGAAATTGTGGGTGAAGTGCAGCTGCAATGATCTGTTTGCTTTGGTTATCATCTGAGAAGGTGACCTCTCGTGACCACCGTGCAGTAGTTTCCCCTAAAGCAGCTGCCTGGAAGGAGTTGTATCATAATCTGTGTGGGTGGACTGCTTATGATACTCCTGAAGTCCTTTGACCAGAGGAGGCAGTGCAGAGACTGTCACTTAACTTTCACCACTCAAGTACACAATGGCACATTCAAAGGCCTGGATAGTTTGGGCCAGTTCTTCTAGTAGCGTCTACTCATCGCTTTTGAGGTCTAGGTATTGTTGCCCTCTCTGTGTTACTGCTGGGTCAGAAAGGGTTGCAGTGACTGGCCAACTCTGTTCCAGTAGGCGACTAATCATATGATAGGTGCTGTTCCACCTGGTACTGACAGCTTGTACAAGTTTGTGTTGAGAAGTCCCCACATTTTTCTGCTTCATTTTCAGCTTGCTTGCAGCCAATTCACTTCTTTTAAAGTGCTCAACGAGACACCTTGCAGCTTCAAGTGCTTTGCCGATCTGAGGTTTTTTTAGCACATGATTTATAACTAATTGCAAAGTGTGACCTTCGCAGCGGACAGACACCCACTCGTGTTTTTCTTGCAAGATATTTGCAGCCAGCACAACATTGGAGCCATTGTCATGAACAACTGCCCCAATTCAGCTTGTAGGGATTTCAAGTCTTTCCACTGCCTGCTCAATCCACATAGCAAGGTTGTAACCAGTGTGCCTCTCTTCAAGTGGCATGGTTGTGAGACAGAAGCTAGCGAGCTCCCAGTCATCACTTATAAAGTAACATGTGATGCCAATGTATGCCTCTGTGGCTACACTGGTCCAAGCATCAGTTGTGAGGGCAATCTTGTTCTCAGCTGACAAGTGTAGTTTCATACTTTTGCTCCGTGAGCTTTGTAAAATGAGTTCTGGAAGGTAAGGTGTTGACCATCTGTTGACCATCTGCATGAAACCCTCATCCTCAACCATTGACAGAGGTCTCATTTCATTTACAATCATGTTTAGGATGCTCTCTGTCAAGACTCCTGCCATCTGAGGGGTGCATTAGCCTCTTCAGGACAAAGTCGTCCACACGCCTTTGTACTAAACGAGAGAGAAAATGACAAAGCTTTAATTATCACCTTGTAGGCTAGAGTATTATATTATTATACAATTACGAGTAGATCTCTCGTAATTGTGCCGATATTAAATAATTTTTTCACACAATCTTTTGTCTGAAGAATGCTAAGTGGAGGACGTTAACTATTCAGAATGAACGTAAAGACAGGCTCCTCTAAAAATAATTCACTGATTCACCAGATTGAATTGAACATAACTGAAAGAGTAAGAAAGCATCCTCCATGAGACGTTCAATTTTCCAACATGTAAGCGTAAACGCAACGATAAGTTAACAAGGCTAATGTTATGTTTAGTTAGCTCAAACTTACCGATCCGGAGAAGACATGGTGGCTCCAGGATGCTCAAGCATTGCCGTAGTGCTACCATGAAACGGCAATACCGTTTTGCAGATGCGGCATCCAAGGGTTCGGTTTGACTAAATTCTTCCCTACTTTTTTCGCCCACGTCCCGTTCTGCCATACTTGTTCAAAAACATTATTTTCCTTTATCTTGGTGCGCTTAACTTTAGACAATGGACGCGAAACTGCCCCCAGCACTTCCTGTAGTGCATTGTAATGCCGAATGAAAATTACAGGTAGTTCTGTATCTTTTTATTATATACGATGCGTCAACGCTAAAAATAAGCGTCAACGATTTTTCATAATCGACATCGTCGCTTATATCGATAATCTTTGCAGCCCCATTTCATGGTGAAAGGTATTAACGGTAGGGGTGGATATTTCTGGTTGAAAGTAATAATAGAGTTTGTTGTTTCCGAAAATATTTTTAACTGACTGCTCATGATTAATAATCTCTGGATTGGATGAGACAAAAAGGGGAAATTGTCACTTTGGGCGACACCTGTTTAATTGTTTTTGCCGGATATTCAACACTGAGATGATAGATTAGATGCTTGGTGTAATAGAAGTTCAACTTTCACTTAATTGTGCTCTTCTTTTTCCTACGATGTTTTAAATCTTTATCTTTTATAGAGTTGTGTAATGTGAATCATTTTCTTGTCTTTTCTTAAGGGTTACTCTTTTGGATTCCTAGGGGATGGTGCTTTGGAGTACCTACAAGATGGTTCTATGTTGTAAATATCCATACAAGGTTGTTGTTAATATATCATACTCACTAAGTCCTGTTTTCTTGTCATCCATTTGACTCCCAGACCAGATCTGAGAAATCAAACTGCTAACAATTCAGTTTATTTTGTATAGCCCAAAATCACTAATTTTAATCAGGGTTTTTACAATTTGCACACATACGACATCCCTGTCCCAGGACCTCACATCGGATCAGTAAAAACTCTCAAAAAAATAGGAAAAAAAGAAACCTTCAGGAGAGGACGATCGCTCTCCCCGGATGGACAGAAGCAATAGATGTTAAGTTTATAGGATGAACATTGTTACAGAGTTATAACACATTCAATGAATATGACAGAAATTATAAATAATGAGTATAGTAGGCATAGACCACGATCCAGATAACCACAATACATGTAAAATGACAACACAATAGCAATAATAACTTTGGCAAATAGTATATATATATATACATACATACATATATATAGATATATATTTGCATCAGAGCAACACAGCATCAGAGCAGCACAGCATGGTAGTCCTGGAAGTGCACCACCATTGTTTAAACCCTAAGTTATAATGTAAAACAGGTCCAATTTCATTTAATTCCATTCATTTAAAGTCAATTTTCAGTTAGACATTCTTTCCATTGGTTGAACCCGTGTCGCTGCAACCATTGGACTTTTTGCTCGTGGTTTTGCATCCTTTCAGTTCAGTTATCATTTTCATGGCAACCCTTTTTAGCTCAAAGTTGACATATAAAGCATTCTAAATGATTCATTAACAATTTTTTACAGCTATTGGTTGTAAAAACTCTTATCAGGAAGTGGCAGCGGCACTAAAACACCAAATAAACACATGTTCTTGTATCAGTACCTCCTTGTGCATTTTCCTTACATAAGATAACATTGAGTAGAACATCTAACATGCGGCATGTAACCCTGCCCGGCGGCTTTCAGTTAAAACATATCTGTGTTATCATTTGTTCCCCTTTCATATACATGACAGCTTGCACAGCATGTGTTCATTTCAGTGTTGCTTTTGTGTGTGTCTGTGACCAGTCAGCATTTTGCCAGCACATCCGTCTTCATCTCGACAGCAGTACAATGTGTCTGTATTCTGTCCTCTATGAGACAGGAATTTACTCTCCAGAAGTCATCATCAGCAACATGAAAATGAAAGAGCTGTATTGCATATTCTATTAAGTTGTGTGATATCTTCATATATATATATATATATATGTGTGTGTTGGAAGAGAAATAGCTGGCTCTTGTTATCCTTGTCACCAGCCCCTTGAGGATAAATGTATGAGCTCTGTGCCGTTGCCTCCATTGTGAGGCAATTTAAAAGCCTCTGTTGTGATCTTTTATTATTTTATTGGCCCCATGATGAATAGGTTGGAAATGGGCGGGCGAGAGAAATATCCGTTTATCATAATCACTCTGAAAAAAAAGAAATACAGGAGATCCATAACAATGTCAGCTGCATCTGCAAATTCAGAACCAGAAATTGAAGTGAGGTGTCTTGCTAAGACAAGGATTGTGCCTGTGCCTGATTAAATTCACACAAATAAAATTAAAAAATTTACTCAGTTTTCAGAGATGCAGAGATTAATCACTGTAAAACACTGTATAGCTTAACAGCCAAAGAGGACATTCTGTGTGATCTATCATCTGTGTTTCTCGCCAAATTCATTTCGGAAAGGGCTTTCTGTCTGCAAATGTTTTCTAACGTCACACAAGTAAAAGGTTTTGTCCCATTTGTTTGTACCACAGGCATCTCTGTAGTTTATTCCTGAGACACATAACCTGCTAGCAAACTAATGGTAAACATATGCAGGCTGATCCTCAGGGGAAGTGTCAGAGGCAACAGGCAAGCAGGGAGTTTATAAATCCCATGTTTAAGCCCATGTGAAAGAAATAGTCCAACTCTATAGTTCTACAGTAAATCAAGAGAGAGCGTTGATTGAAAAAGGAGGCTGGGAAAGCTCTGTTCTAATATTTATGAATCATTCTTTTGTTTTGGCAGATATGGTAGACAGGCAGGAATGCAGCATCCTCCCTGGAGCTACAAGGTATTTGAATGTTGAAAAATGCATGAGCGCTTTTTTATTAATAGAAACACAGATCACCCTTGATTGATGGCTTCTGATACCTCCACACAAACAGGAGGGTGTTATTTCTGAGAGAGGGAGTTTCCTGCTTACGTCCTTACTATCGTTGTTTATAATGCTGTGACTGAGTGTGTGAGCTCTCTGTCTGCAAGCAGGTCATCGATATGAATAGGAACATGAGTAGAAAACATTACACAGGAGAAATTCCTCAAAACCAGATAATTTGTGAAATACACATTCACAGTAAAACCCACTTGTCTTGAATCATCTTTACAGAGTTCACCAACCCATACAGTTCAATCACATCAAAATATGACGCTTCTGAGGGTTTCTGTGGCTGAAATTGTAGCTTTTAATGCTACTTTTCCTTTCATGTTTCTTTTAAATTACAGTCGGACAACGGACCGTAACTTTTTTCGTGGCTTTTGTGATATTTCTGTTTCTAACAGAGCCAGATACAATGACTGGGGCCATTCTCTATTCTCGCGATCAGCTGATTGCACTGAGGAAACCGTGGCTTTTGCCTGGTGCCAGGCCTGATCTTCCAGAGGAACTGCTGAGAAGGGCTCGGGGCTGCATGGCGGTTGCGAGGCGGAGACCTAAATCGAGGAAGTACAAACCTTCAGTACCGGCGATTCTAACTTCTTTGTTGAATAAGACGGATGAGTTTGTCATGCTGGTTAAGACTGAGAGGGACTTCCGTATTAGTAGCCTCATGTGTTTTACGGAGACATGGCTGCATGTGGATTTTCCGGATCACAGTGCGTCGGTGCCCGGCTTTAGGACTGTTCGGGCTGACAAGAGTTATACAAAGCAGTAAGAGGAGAGGTGGCAGCATTACAGTGTATGTGAACGAGAAGTGGTGCAATCCCGACCATGTGTGATTGAAGGAGTGCTTCTGTAGCCCAACCATTTAACTGTTAGCCGTGGGGATGCGTGTATGTATTATTTGCCGAGGGAGTTCACGTCCGCCATTATTGTCGCTGTTTACATGTCACCATCAGCTGACGCTCAGGAAGCAGTGGACAGCATCCACTCTACGGTGTCTGGACTGCTGAGTCAACATCCTGATGCATTTGTGGCAATTACTGGTGACTTTAACCACATCACCCTGGATAAAGCCCTGCCAACTTTTCAGCAATATGTTGCTGCCACACACGAAACAATAAAACTCTTCATCTACTTTATGCAAATTCAAAGGATGTATAAAGTGCAGTTCTGGTCACGACCTGGTCCTATTGACACCGAAATATGTTCCTCTGGTGCAGAGGCTGCCTGTGACCATTTGCCGCGTTCTCACCATAAGCGCCGAGACGCTCCGCGAGGGGCGGGGCTTATCTCCGTGTCTCGTCTCCGTAAAGACCGTTATCATCTCCTTCATCCACCAGAATAACTAACCACTAGTTCTGCTTTATATTTGTTGTGGACATCCCACACACTAACGCCCTCGTGTTTGGGTTCATGACATCACCCATATGCTCACACAGCTCGGTCACTTTCACCGATGAAGTTACCGTTACGTCTGAAAGACTTCCGCTGTGGCGGCACAGCGATGACGCGCGGAGCAACTCAAGAGCTGATTGGCCTGAGTTAAGAGATTCCCGCTCAAAGTTGAAATATTTCAACTAGGGGCGAAAATTGTGCCGCTGAAAACGCGCCACTGTAAACGCGTCTCCCACATCGCGTCGCCCCAAACGCGCCACCCGAGAAAATATCGCGTATATCGCAGCCACGCGCGTCTGTACGTTGACTTTTCATGGGATTCGGTCGCGCGAGAAAATAGTTTCGCTTTTGATGTGAACGCACCTTAAGTGTCACGACTTCTCCACCTTCAAAGGTATATTCATCCTGCCTGCTAAATTAACTCTCCTGTCATTCCAGATCCTGTCATCCTTACCTGATTGTCTCTCATTGCCCTCACCTGGTCCTCACACCCTTCTCACCTGCAGCCCATGCCCTCATTAGTCCCTCACTATTTAGCTCCCTCACTTCCACTGTAGGGCTGCACGGTGGTGTAGTGGCTAGCACTGTCGCCTCACAGCAAGAGGGCCGTGGGTTCAATTCCCGGTCGAGGCGGTCCTTCTGTGTGGAGTTTGCATGTTCTCCCCGTGGCAGCGTGGGTTTCCTCCGGGTTCTCCGGCTTCCTCCCACAGTCCAAAGACATGCAGTCAGGTTAATTGATCTCTAAAATTGCCCATAGGTGTGAATGTGAGAGTGAATGGTTGTATGTCTCTATATGTGCCCTCGATGGACTGGCGGCCTGTCCAGGGTGTCCCCTGCCTTCGCCCTATGTCAGCTGGGATCGGCTCCAGCGCCCCCGCGACCCTAATGAGGATAAGCGGTATTGATAGTCACCAGTCACCAGTCCGTCAAGCTCCTAAAGTTCGCGGATGACACCACCCTCATTGGGCTCATCTCTGGTGGGGACGAGACCGCCTACAGGTGGGAGACTGACCACCTGGTGACCTGGTGCAGCCAGAACAACCTGGAGCTCAACGCTCTAAAGACAGTGGAGATGGTTGTGGATTTCAGGAGGAATGCAGCCCCACCCGCCCCTCTCATCCTGTGTGACTCCCCCGTCGACGCTGTGGAGTCCTACCGCTTCCTGGGCTCCATCATCTCCCAGGACCTCAAGTGGGAGCTGAACATCCGCTCCATCACCAAGAAGGCCCAGCAGAGGATGTTCTTCCTGAGGCAGCTGAGGAAATTCAACCTGCCAGGGAGAATGATGGTACAATTCTACACGGCCATCGTTGAGTCCATCATCTGCTCCTCCATCACCGTCTGGCACCCTGCAGCCACAGCCAAAGACAAGCGCAGGCTGCAGAGCATCATCCGCTCGGCCGAGAGGGTTATCGGTTGCAATCTGCCTTCCCTCCAGGTCACTGAAGCGGGCCAGAAAGATTGTCGCTGACCCCTCCCACCCTGGACACTCCCTGTTCGAGTCCCTCCCCTCGGGGAGGAGGCTGCGGTCCATCAGGACAAAGACCACCCGCCACACCAAAAGTTTTTTCCCGTCGGCAGTCGGGCTCATCAATGGAACCCGGACTGACTGACTGTCACCCCCAGGACTACCACCTCTTCTTCCTCCTTCTTCCCGCTCCTTCCTCTTCCTCCTCCTCACTCCTCCTCCCTCCTCCTTCTTCTCTCCTCCACACACGTCACTTTAACATGCACTTTAACTAAAACACACCACTTGAAGCACACACCCAAACACTTCACATTATTTGTTGTCTTTCTGTCGTGTTGATTGTTGTTTGTTTTGTCATGTCCAAATGTTGCACCTTCCACCAAAAAAAATTCCTCGTTTGTTTGTGAAAACATTCCTGGCAATAAAACTGTTTCTGATTCTGATTCTGATAATGGATGGATGGACTTCCACTGTGTTTTTTGCCTGCCCCTTTTTGGATTTGTTGCCTTGTTTGACGGACCTCCCGGTTGTGACCCTGCCTGAATCACAAAGTAAAGATTCTCCTCCAACATTCCTGTTTACGTGTTGTGCTTTTGGGTTTCAGTACCTGTAACCATTACACTAAGACTATTAGGAGGTGGTCTCGTGAGGCTGACACCCTGCAGGACTGATTTGAGTCAACGGACTGGGATGTGCTGTGTGGACCACATGGGGAGGACATCAACAGCATAACAGACTGCATCACACCCCCATACCATCAAGGACTGATCCCGGACTGTACGCTGCTTCCCGAACAAAAATCCATGGATCGCTAGCACTTCTTTATAAGAAAAAAGCAGCGTTCAGGTTTTGTGGACAGGGAAGAGCTCAGGAGAGTCCAGCGCGACTTGAAGATGAAGCTCAAGGAGTCCAACAGGAGGAAGCTGGAGGCCAAAGTCCAGCAGAACAATGCTTACATTGGAGGAGGTGTGGACCGAAATGAATCCAATAACGAGCTTCAAGGTTGAAGGGAGGCAACCAGGGGGCTCCCTGGAGAGGGCCAACAAGCTAAACAGTGTCTTGAATAGGTTTAGTTCACAGCCCTCATCTATCTCCTCCACACAACACACCTCCCAAACAACTCCCTCTGTCCCCCATGGTGAGCTGCACAAAGGGTTATTTAGGCGCTCCTCGGTTGGTCTATTTCCCATGTTCAGAAGACGTTCTCCCAACTTTGGTTTGTTCATGAACTTTAAGTCAAACAATGCGGGCCGCCACAAAGGAAGATGTCTTGTACTTTATCATTTAAACAGAAAGTTGGCCGTTTTTCAATTGTTCCACCTCAAGTAAATATTACGCCTGGAACTATCTTTTTTTGTATCTATTTTAACATGTGAAAAACATAAGTGTACAAATGTACACAGGACATGAATAGATTGTGATAACATTGAATTCGGTTCATTTTGTATAGCCCCATATCAATTAGTCTTATCTATAGACATTACTTACTGATCTATGATGTGTACATTCCTGACTTCTTGAATAACGACAATTATTACAAATGCTAACTGACGAGCAAGTTTTAGTTTTAAAAATATGCTTACTTATCCATTTGTATCCCCAGGCAATCTGCTTGTGAGCACATGACTGAAAAAATCAGCATCTTTGAATTATTCATTTTCTGAGTCAGCTATGTCAGTTTAAATCATTATGTGTTGCTTTCGTTAACTGTAAACTGAAATCAAAGCATGTACAATTGTATTATTAATATGATCATCAACAATGTTGTTATAACTGATACAACAGCTGCCATCATGAGTGCAGTGTGTAGAGGTGTGCATTTCTGGTCATAGATAAGGGATGCAGCATTTCACTTGACAGTTTCCCTTCATATGTACTGGCAGGGAAATCATTTTGCATGTATTTCATGCATTATTTCTTTTGTACTTGTTTCCCACAATTAGGTACTGTATGGTGATTTAACCAAGTGATAGAAGGCATTGATTGCTTTTCATTTAATTAAGTTCTTCATAACTTAATTCTTGAATTTGTTTCTAAGAAAATTCTAGAGCCGTTAGCTGATGAAGTAGAGCCTTTAAACCCTCTGGAGCTTGGTGTTTACTTGCGATGAAGTAGGAGTGCAGTGCATAGCAGAAAGTTTTGATGTGATATTTATGAGTGAAAGTGTGAAAGATGAGCTTGGCGCCCTATCGATTAAGCTCAGTTTGATTGCAGGATACATAAGTTTTAATTAATCATCTGGGTAATGAAATTGGCAGCAATATTCCAGGCTCGCAGACTTTTGGGACCAATCTGAAGTGCTATTGATTAACAACCTTTGCCTTTTTCCTCTAAAGAGCCATTCTTGCCGATGGATGCTGAGGGATTGACCTTTCAGTCCAGCACACAACCAAACAAATCATCTTCTCTTATCTGTAGCAGAGAGAAACCCCTCCTCTAAACACACACCACCGTCTTACTCTCCCCTTTTAATAAGACAAACACACAAATCCACTGCATTCTCCATCTGTGCAGTAATAAGTCTTCAAAACAGTTACATCAAAGTCCTTTCAAAAGCTTTCATCTTTGTCTAAAAATGAATCTTCATTACATTTTCAATTTAACTTTTGAGTAAGTATAACGGTATATCTTGTATGTCCAATTCCTTTTGAAAATATACATTCACTGGTAATTAGAAACAAATTCTGTTCTGTTAAACAACTTTTGATGTGATTCTAGTTCTTATAGAACTTATTTTGTGGTCTTCTCATTTCAAGGATCCTTCGTAACCTTTCTTTTTTGTTTATATAATGGCAAAACCCGATCCTATCATTAGGGTGAGGCTGAAAACTCAGAAAAAACCATACCTTTTGTGGAAAGTTATCTTTTGAACATGATCTTTACCTGAATCGGGTTTGCCCTGGTCCAGCCCCTATGCTGCTATAGGCTAATAAGCTGCTGAGGGACGTATTAGGATACACTGAGCACCTATCTCCTCTTCTCTCTCTACTTATTGCTGAATTTACATTTACTCTCCATCGCACATTACTAACTATGCATCGTCCCCGGAGTCTTTGGGACTTCACGTCTCATAGGGTCCATTGGACCTGGCTGTATCTCATGCCTCCTGCAAATGGCCTCTGCACCCTAACACTTTTGATTTGTGTGGTGTAAGGACCATCACAGCATTGATGAGTCACTCGCATGGCATTAGACTGAAAGCCTTGTTATTGAAGTATTGCTCATGCTATCCATTTAATGGAACATTATCTTCATGTATTAATTCTCCACTATTTATCTGTTTCCCTCTCCAGTATTGTGATAATCACTGCTCAAGCATATGTATTAACTGAAGGTACATTCTGATAAATGATCCTCATGTTCCTAAATAAGAGACACACCTCTGATAATTTCATATTATCTCTCTGTGCTTTTATCTTGGCTTTCCTGTCAGCATGCTTTAATGCAGGCCACTCTCCCTCTTTCATACCCGATATCTTCCTCCTAAATACACATCATGCTCTATCAGGTGGCAGGGGGAGCTGTCAGCTTCAAAAACACCCAATCCCACCTGGAAAAAAACCTGAAGCATCCCTTTCATTCGACAGCATCCCCACCCTTACCTGCTACAGTCTCCCCCTCCCAACCACCACCACTACCACCACCAACACCACCACCCGTTCCTGTCCCTTTCCAGTCTGAAAGCATCACTCTTTTAATCCCGTTGGTTGGCAATTATAATCACCAGCCGTCTGTGAAGTTCAAAGTTAAGACTAACAAAATAACTTTCTAACTTTTTATTAAAAAACAAAACCTCTCTGGAAATAATTGTGAATGCAGACCTTGGGTGCACCCCCTGCTTCTTCCTCAGACGTGATGTACAAAGTGGGGAGAAATACACGCTATAATACAAACAATAAATACATAATGAGGACAAGATGTTTGAAGTACCCTCTTCAGATCGGGGAGCTTACTGCGTAATGCTTTCCTGGGTCTAGGTGTCTGCTGATGGTGTAGCTTCCCCCCCTCTCTTTGCCGTACCTCATTTCTCCCCTAGAGCTGTCAGATTTACTTCCAATTAACGTATATCTGTTCCAGTCCAACGACTCAACACAAGCACGGCTGCTGTCGCTGCAGCTTCCAGCTCCCAACTACTCAAACTTTCTGCTGTTGCTATGGTGTCTGTCTTTTTCCTTCGAGGGCCTGATTGCCGAATGTTGTTCAGCTCTGCTGGCAAATAAAGTCTGCTTCATTTCCAATATGGGAAGAGTAAACATAGCAGATTAAAATATTCAGAATTGCTCACATTGCTTGGATTCACAAGTTTCAATGTGGTGATTCTGCCCCTTTGGAGGCGTATATGCATCCACTTAAATGTATATGCCAATTTACATGTTAAAAAAAGCACATTACTTAATGTAGTTTGTGTGCTTTAATGTTCTAATAATTCATAGTTCTTTGTTGGTTTGGCCACACCTGAGGATATAGCAATACATTTTAAACATGAAAATCAAGGAGTTTCTTTTGACTTGAAAGTGTATTTAGCACTGGGGGCAGCAAACGCACCTTGACAGCTAATCTGCTCGAAATACAACAGGAGTATATATGTTGCTTACGGAATAGATGAAGTCAAAATTCAATAAACATTTTATGAAAGTCAATAATGTTCTTTTCATGATGTAGGGAGGAACTACAATCCGTTGACGAGTTCCCTGTGGCTGTTTGCTTGTTTCATTATTTCCTTCTGAAACCGAAAATGGCACCCTTGACACAAGGCACAGAAAATGACTTGCTTAGTAAACACATCATCACAAACCTTTGGCAAATAAGGAGGGTTGAAGTATGCTTTTTTTTGTTTGTGTGACATGGTTATACCACTAATTTCTTTCACCATACATTTTAAGTAAAATGCAACTACTGCCTCTTGTTACTTTGTGTTTTTTTTACTTTGTACAATCTAGTACTGCATGTCATTGGGAGATATAACAAAATATGGAGATGCAAGGTTTCCGGCCGACAGCAAAGTAATGGTAAATAATGTAACATTGTCTTGAAGTTTGCAGTCATACCTGCTGCTGCGTGCTTCAAAACACTTTCCATTTGTTCACTTTTTGAAAACATCCTGTTGTTGGGATCTGGCAGGATCATAATATAATAATAATGCCAGCCTCCTCTATTCCTCCTTCTGTTTCATGGATTGTGGAGGTCTGGATCGTGGTCCATGCCTACTAGGGGTGCAACGGATCAAAAAACTCACGGTTCGGATCGTTCCTCGGATCAGAGTCACGGATCGGATCATTTTTCGGATCAGCAAAAAAAAAAAAAAAAAAAAATAGACAAGACAAATAAACATGTTTTGTCTTTTTGTTTATTAACACTTTTAAATTATTCAATTGAAATATATAAAATCAACTTAAAGTGTACAATTAACATCTTCTTTTCAACATAATCAATGAAAAACAACTTAAAGTGCAACATAAAAAGGCATATCTCCTTCCTTTAAACATGGACCAATGACCATTAATAAAAAACAAATTAAAGTGCAACATAAGAAGGCACATCATCTTCCTTGAAACAAGAGCATTATTATCAAAGAAGAATTAAAGAAAGAAAACAAAGCATACATGAGCTTATAATTTTAAATTCTTTTTCAAAAGACAAGGGTGTCTACATTGTCTGGGAGAGTGTGGACCTCTTTGCAGTCACTATGTCCCCTGCTGTTGAGAACACTCTCGGAAGGAACTGAAGAGCCTGGCACAGCGAGATAGCATCTTGCCATCTTAGCAATATGAGGGTATTTAAACTCATTGCTTTTCCACCATGTCAGTGGATCACCATCCACTGCAATGCCGCTGCTGCCAGGTAGAATGCCACCTCCTCTTTGATGTCAGCAGGAGTCTTGCTGTCCATGTCTTTGCTGGCAAAGGTCTCTCCAAAAAGCTCTGCCAACGCCGACTTCTTTTGTGGAGGAGATGTGTCCAAGTTTGCTCCTGTTGGCTCTGCAGCTTGACCCTGCAGAAAAGAATAGGTCATTAATTAAACCTATTATTTATTTTCATGTTTCATAAACATGAAAAATGCGGCAATAACATTAAATGAATGCCATTATTACTGAAAATAAAAAATGTATGAAGATTTAAATTGATCATTTTAAAATAATGTTTTTTTCCTTTACCTCATCACAGTCTTCAGTGGCCAGACTGCTCACAATCTCAGTGGTGAGGTCACTGTATGTCCTCTGGCGTAGGTCAGGGTCTATGTGAGACAGGGACTTAAACCTTGGATCCAGGGCAGTAGATCTGTGGAGGTAGTCCTGTAGAGTAGGGGGTGAAGTGTATCTGGGCTTCAGGTCCTCTCTAATGGCAGTCTTGACATCTTGAGTGATGGTGCTGTCTTCCACACTTGGAGCCATGGATTGTAGAATCCTTGTTTTCAGCGGAAGGATCATTGACACAGATGGTAACGTTTCAGTGCTCAGCAGAGATGTAACAGTTTTAAGGGGTTTAAGCACCTGGAGGACCTCCTCTGCCACTCTCACATCATCATCAGAAAGGGTTATGATGTCTTTGACATTTTTCTTTAGGGTCTTGTCGGTCAATGCAGAGTATATAGCTGCCTGCTGCTCCAGATAACGCTCTAACATATCATAAGTGGAGTTCCACCTTGTTGGGACATCATGTATGAGCTTATGAGTAGGCAGCTTTAGCATTTCTTGCCTTGTCTTAAGCACATGAGCAGCTGTTGTGCTTCTGTGGAAGTAGGAAACCACCTTCCTGATCCTCCCAAGGAGGCGGTCCATCCTATTGACTGAGATTCCCTTCTGTGATGCCAAATTTACTACATGTGCAAAGCACCCTATCTGTGGGCCCAGTCCTGCCTCATTCACTGCATTTATTTGATTTTTGGCATTATCAGTTGTGACTGGGATATTAGTATCTTTATCTTCCATTCCTCCACTGCTTGTGTCAGTACCTGCGCAAGGTGACTGCCTGTGTGACTTCCGTAGAGGGGGCGTGTCTGCAGCACCGGACTTCTCATCTCCCAGTCTGCTGTGATGAAGTGAGCGGTTATTGTCACATAGCTCACCGTTCCCCTCGACGTCCACCCGTCTGTTGTGAGTGCAACAGAGGGTGCTACAGCTAGCTCATCCACCACCTTTTTCTTCTCCTGCTCATACAGACCTGGCACAATATTATCGCTGAAGTGGGTGCGCGACGGGATGTCGTAACGTGGCTCGAGCACGTTCAGCATGTGTTTGAATCCCTTGTTTTGCACAACGGAATATGGCCTCATGTCAGCACCTATAAACAGACCGATAGCGTTTGTGATTGCTTTAGCCCGGTCTGATTGTGGAGGAAGGGGCTGCTTAAATGCCGCGGTGATGAGCGGTTGTTGAGCCGCTTTCGGTTTCACTCCCGTCAGTGAAACACCGGGGTGATGTCGCTGTAAATGCGTGGCCATGCTCGATGTGTTTCCACTGTTGTATGACTTTCTTGTGCCACAGTGCCTACACACCGTCACGGTTTTATCCACCAACCTCTTTCCTTCTGAATTCAATTTGACAGGGAAGCCAAAATGCTCCCAAACAGGGGATTTCCATGTGGGGCGTTCTAGTTCTTCTGTTCCTCCGCTCGCCATGACCACGCTGTGTTGCAGGTTTTTCTTTATGTTAGCAATCGCTATGTCAGCCACGTGTTACGGCTGTGTGTGGACTGAGCATGCGCACAATTTTTTTTTCTTCATAAATCAATCCGCGGATCATGCGCGTGCCGAACCGAAATAGATGATCCGAACGGATCACGGATCAATGATGATCCGTTGCACCCCTAATGCCTACTACTAATTATTCATACATTTCTCTCATATTCATTGAATGTGTTGTAATGCTTTTCATTCTGTACACATGACATCTATTGCTCTTGTCCATCGGGGGAGAGGGATCCTCCTCTGTCGCTCTCCTAAAGGTTTCTTCCCTTTTTTTCCCACAAGGTTTTTTTTTCGTGGTTTTTTTGGTATGTCTTGTGTACAGATTGTAAAGCCCTCTGATCAAAAATGTGCTTCTATATTAACCCTATCCTATGGTTGATTCTCATGTTTTTACTTTGAGGATATATTGGCGATATGATAGATAAAAAACTTTCAAACTTAAAATTTACAATTGGAAAACATACTTTCTAACAGGGTCATCGCATTTAATCGCTTAAATCGGGCATGCCTTCACTCACAAACCGAAATAACAAAGCTTAAAGTGATCAACATTGCCATAGTTCAGTTGACATTGGAATCAGTTTAAAACCCAATGCATCACTATACAGATACTTCACTATATTGACCAGTGGCGGCTGGTGAATTTGGGGGGGGGGGGGGGGGGGCTGACAGAGATATAAATGTGTGTTATGTTTTTGCTTACCGTATCTTAAACTCAACAATCAGAGGAGCTTCCCGAACTCCGCGTTCCCACCCGAAGGTTGTGTTATGTGTTCGGGGAGTCTGATACCAGACGGAAGGAATATGTCAACTTGTCCTCAGTTACACTTCTCCTTTGTTGTTGTGTGTGTGTGATTAAGCTTTCAATAAAAGGCTGGACCAAAGGGTGCTCGGAATGTCTTGGAGGTCGTCGTGCTCGTAGCACGTGCGTCTGAGCTTCCCCTTTGGCCAAAGCTTACAAAGATACTACGTTGTCTGTGATTCATTTCTCACCTCCTTGACCGTGAATATTTTACATGATATAGAGAGGAAAAACCTATCATAACTTGGTGCCGTGACCCGGATCCCAACATACCCATCGTCTGGATTTTTCTTTTTCCTGCGGAGCCACTGACACCTGTGCAAGGCCCCGACTGATCATCGGATTAAGAGACCGCTCAGCAGTGGATAATAATTTCTGCAGAGAGGAGATCCAGTCGTGGATTGACGGGATCCGGCGGATCGGAAGACCGAGGGAGACTGACCCAGACAAAGTACGTATGGTTTTGCCCTTTTTGCGAAAAATAAAGGTTGATTACGCGTCGTAAAAATAAGCTTTTGCCCTTTTTGCGAAAAATAAAGGTTGACTACGCGTCGGTAAAAATAAGGTTTTGCCCTTTTTGCGAGAAATAAAGGTTGACTACGCGTCGGAAAAAATAAGGTTTAAATAGCACTCAACAATGAGAATAAAAGAGGTTTTGAGTGGAATATTGTAAAAAACAAAGCTTTATTTAAAGAACACAGCGTGCTCAACACTGTCCAATAACAACTATCAACACACTGTAACTTTGGGCATGGGAGGTTCAGAGCAGCTGTAAGGAACATTGGATTGGGTTTCAGAGGTTTGCAAAATAAAAGAGTTTCACCCTCACATGAAAGAGGTTCAGAGCAGAATAGAGTCAGAAAGAGATGCAGCACAT